>NC_056731.1:302943388-303033388 GCF_019279795.1 Protopterus annectens
TATCTTTGGGCATAAACAAACTTGCTACTTCTGAAATAGCCTGGCCATACTTCTCTGAGAAAAAGATACCAAGATATAATTCAAAGGTTAGTCAGTGAAAGTAGAAAATATGCTGCTATGTAGTAGAATTAGGGAACATTTTGATAAAATACCATTAGAAACATTTTTCCCAGGTTGTAAAACACAAAAGCAGTAAACTCCCATCAAAGTACCTTAAAGGACAACCGCACCCTCAGACTCAAAAAACATTAATTTCATTATGGTTTGATGTTTCCTACATTTTAGCAGCACTCTGAGACTATTTTGAGCTTTTTAGATATTTTTAGATGCAATTTCTGACTCTGACCACATGGGGTCTGGCATATTGGAAAAATTCAGACTGTTTACTCTGCCTCTAAGTATCCTAAAATGCATTATTTGTCTCCAAAAAAATGCATCAGATCTGCCACATTTTGCCTTAAGCTGCTGTCACTTCATTGACTTAACAGGCATTCACTGCAGTCTTAAAATCCCCTACTTTTGGTTAAAATGTTATCCTTTTTCAATGACCACTTCAAACACAAGCAGTGAAAATGCTACAGAACAGAACTGAAAAGTGCATTTTATAGCTGTTTTCATCTTAGAAATGCTAAGTTGCTTTCTTTTGTGAAGGCTGAAATCTAGCTCTTCAAGGAATCTCCCCTCCCACTTCACACCTACCTTCCCTAGCTGTCAAAGAGCTAAGGGTAATTTGACCCATTATCTGCATGTGATTAACAGCTCACAGCAGGTGACCAGACTAATGTACTGTTTTCTTGTCAGCAGTGGGAGACGTTTTTGTTGCACAACTCCTGTCAAATTTAAAACCAAGCTACATAGCACTGGCAATAATCACTGCTTTGCAAAGCATCAATCTTCCACTTATTTTCCCTTCCTGTTTGTTTAAATAGCTAACAAAAGATACACTATAAACATGAATATTTCACACTTGCATGACAGCACCCACATGCTTTTTTGAGTCAATATTTAGTGCATACCACCTGTAATTTGTTGTACTGTTTAATTGTGCCAGACATCAGCTTATGCAAAAACATGCAGTTAATGTCTACGCATGGTCATTGCAAATTTATGCTCTTACTTTTTGTAGCCGTTACTGTACTTCTGCCAGTACTTTGTTACATATCAGTAGGGCTCTTCAGAATCAGTAGGGCTCTTCAGAATCAGTAGGGCTCTTCAGAATAGTATGATTATAGTCTGCTTTTTTTGCTGGATTTTCACAGTTCCAGCAACGGGTAATTGTGCGTTTCCAACCACATCTACAATTACAACCCAAATAAACTACACATACTCCATCATATGTTGGTTTACTCAGAATTTCACTGGTTATTATGCATGGTCTCACTACATATTTTGCTTTAATTACAGTATCTCCATTTACAAATAAGTATGCGCTCTATCCATTTCTCTATAAATATACCCCTGTATACATTAAGACTGCAGCATAATGAAGATCCGACACCTGTGAAACAGTTATTTTTATGGACCTTACAAATCTGCAGTAAGCAAATACCATTTAATTTTGCAAAATGTACCAGAAGTCAACTGATCCATCATAAATGACATACAGATAAGCTGTTTTTTGGTTTACAATGTGCAAAAGTGGCAATTCCCACAGCACTATTGTGAAAAGCCTCTGTACCTCGTCAAGGTAGCCAGCATCACAGAGGTCCACTCATGCCACAATACTTCCATCTGCAGCCTCATCCACTCCCATCACCACTAGCATTACACTCCTGCATCTACAGCCTGATCCACTCACATCACCACTATCATTACACCCCTGCATACATGCGATGCTTGCCCAGCAAATTACTCTACATGCAGACATTTATTCACTGAGGACCAGTCCTTACTAGACACACTGTATAAGCTCCAGCTGCCAAAAAATAAAAAGGAATCATACACAACTCCATACCGCTCCATCATTCACACAACCCCTACTGCAAATCTGGGCTAATACAAGACATTCCACAAGATTAGTGGTCTCTTGGTCTACATCTGCACAGCATGACAGATCTTACAAGAGAACTTATGCCAATCGATTGACCTTTGTTATTTTAATTAATTCTAACAGCACACATACAAGTCACTATTTCAGAAAGATATAGTATCACTTCACAATACCAGTACAGATATTCTATAAAATATTAGCATTTATCCAGAGCCCCAACTGCTCAACAGCAGGAACACCATCTACCTCAAAATTGCCAACTTGCATGCTTAGCTACTTGTTCCCAAATGACAGACAAGCAGACAAAACAGGTTTTTATTTACATGTGTTTCATCAACCAGACCAACTTGTTACAAATGACTATGCCTTACTTTATTGCCTGCTCCCTCAGTGCTACTCCATACATGAATGCTTCACTATTTCATGAAAGGATTGTTATTCCATTGAACATGGCACTTTCCAAGGGCAGAATGTGCAGGACTGTAATCATACCGTTCACAGTTCAAGCCAAAAATATACATTTACAGTGACTGCATGTAATAGCCAGTCCATACACTGGCATTAATACAATTCTACCTTACATAGCTTATTGATTCCAACCATTACCAACTCAAGAACCAGTCATCCAGTTAAACTCTATTCATCAAGTCAGGAAAATTGTTAACATTACACATCACAAACCATGCATAACACATTTGTAGACTCCATTTCACATCACATGAATTCATCGTAGTACCATGTTAGACATTGTATTGAACACAAGAGACAAAGTCATTGTTGCATGAATCAAATTGTAACCAAACATCACTTCTTAGTTATCCAATGTTTCTGTACTACGTGCCTCTGCACTTTGTGTAGCTCTATGAACATGGGCTATAAAATTGATGTCCACACACACACCAGCCCTAATAACAGAATCACCATTAGGAGCCAGGCTTACACATGTCATAGTCCATCCACTGCCACACACAATGGACCAAGTGCACAATCACAGGATGGGGAGGGTGTGAAGGAATACTGCAACATGGAAGACATGGACATCTTTGTGGTAACAGTTCACACAACTTTGATGTCCTCCAATTCCATTGTTGTACTATTCCACGTGGTTGCCTTTTGTAGCTCACCATGAAGGCTCTGGTCTGCTACATGTTTCCCTAGGAAACCGTGGAGGACAGCCCAGGCCAATCTGGCTCTGGCCATTGTGATTTTGTCCAGCTTTCATTTTTTACATAAAGTCTGAACTAAGGAACAACTAGCTACTTCAATGATAGCATTGGTTTCATGTTCCTTAAGTCTCCTGAAGAGGCCATCGCTCTTCTGTAGTGAGCTGTAATACTTCCATGCAATGTGTTTCCATGGTACAGGTAGCCAAATGTAATTACCTCGAAGAAAATAGGCTGAAATGTGCAGTATGACCACTACTTTCCACACAGCCAGGGGGTGCAAAGAGACAAAATCCTCAACTGTTTTACACTCTGTTATGGGCATAAAACGCAATTAGTCTGAACATCCAGAGTATGGATAACTGTTCCTATCACTGTGCAATTTAGGAGAAAAAAAGTGGGTCAGTGTATGGCCTGGTTCAGGAATAGGTCAATCAGCATTGCCATGAAGAATGGTTTGGTCCTGAGCGAAAGCATTACATCAAATAGATGGGAGACCCTCCAGTCGGAGGTTACACATCAAATGTCATTGCTTCATGTGTAAACATCTGGGTCAAAGGGGGCTCTGTTGAGTATTTTTTACTTCTAGTTAAAGAACACATGTAGGTGTCCATTTCATATGGGGTCTTTAGATGGAGAACCCCTTTCCTGAAGGTTTTGAAGGTAGTCTGTATGATAACGGTGCATCCAGGGTGTGGCAAGCAGAGCTATCGAAAAAATGTCCTTTTATAGCTCATTATGCATCTGTCTGTATTCGTTAATACACAAGACAGGATTAGACGGATGTCACTTTCCTGGGTCTCGAAAAACCTTGTAAAACGTACGGAAACTTATGGAAAATCTTTTCCTCTTCGATAGGCAAGATTTCCTTGTTCATCTCTGATCACTCCAGTGTTTAGTTGGTCCACTGAGTGTGGTAACTTGGCGTGATTGACCAAAGAGAGGGAACCAGTGCTGTCTTGGCCAGTAGTGAGTCAACATAAAGATGCATGCTTTGTCTGACATAATTTTCAGCTGCACATCTGGAAATAATGGGAAGGGTGGTAAAGCATGCAGACATTTCCCCTGCCAAGTGGTGGAGATGGCATTGCTTATCACTGGCTTTGATTCTGTATCCTGCTGCAATGCCAGCCAAGTTGCCTGTTGGAAAAGGCGAGCAGGTGCATTTCAGGTATGCCCCACGAGTGGGCCAGTTCCAGTAAGATCTCTGAAGCTGTACAGAATGCCCAGGTGCATCCCAATGGGTGTCACTTTTAACTGGTCACTCAGGGGTGATCTTGCATATTGTAGCAGTGCTTAGAACCACATAAAACAGTTAATTTACTTTAACTGTAGTGAGCTATTTGGGGTATATGGGTAGTATAACCTATTACCATCAATAGCTGGGGATATTATTAGTTCAAATTAGGTAAATCGAAAAAAATTGTCACAATTTAACTTACCCAGTCCACAGTAGTAAATGTGCTGTTTCAACCAGGATGTTTACTACCGTCACCAAATCATGAAATATGTCTAGCAATCACCATAGTCTTTTCAGGACGTTCACACCTAGCAGTATTCTTTGGTATGTCAGGTATAAACATGGGTTGTGTTTCCAAGATGCCTCGCTTAGCTTTTATAACTTCCAACATCAGGTCATATATGTAGTCAAACTTTCTTTTCTCAAATACTGGTTTGGCTACCCATTCCTGTTTTGCTTTCGGGTACACCACGCGATACATTAGCTCTCCCTTTGCTGCTGACTTCTCTGTAGGGAATCTCACCACTGCTTGCTCACGATGAAGGTTCTCATTATGATCTAGGATGGCAAGTATGATTCTTGCTTTCATTCCTGCAAAACTAAAGTGCTCAAACGTGGGGCAATACTTGCATAGTAATGCATGGAACACCTCGAGATCACCAGCGTGGCAGAATTTGGTGATGTGCTTCAAATCTTTAAGGAGAAATTTGTTTGCAACAATTCCCTTCAATGCACTGTGACAGGCATCATCTTCTTCCAGCCACTTTGTCTCAGCTCCATCGATGAGTGGCATTTCATGTCCACAACAGGAAACCTTCTTGCCACCATCCCAACTGTGTTGGTCTGTTACATGGTAGAGCAATGACAACCATTTCTCCTCTAGTACTACTTCATCCCCTTCACACATTTCAGCACACCACCACAGGTGATTTGAAATACTGTGGCACCACTTCAGTAAGTCTTGCTTGCCTCTCCTTTTCCCAGCTTCAGTGATTTTCTTAGTCAAATTTTTTGTCATATGCCACACATCAAACTGATGATCCACCTTTGGAAATTCTGTGTGCATCAATAACCTTATCCCAGGATGTCTGTCTGTCACCACAAGGCTTACATTAACATTTTTATCCTGCAAGTTTTTCATGCACTTCTTAAAAGCTTTCTTCTCCAGTGCCACTGAGGATATACCTCTGCAGACCTGCTCCAGACAGAAATCGACAATTAATCCAGAATCCAGGTCCATCATGCTATAGCAGCAGTACTTAGCAGAATAACCTGGACTATCACACCGCCCATCTCCAGCTAACCTTACTTCCTTACCCATTGCATCTTCTAGCAGACGAGTCTGATGCTGTGTCCAAGTATGCTGCAAAACTGGGAATAAATACTCTCGTTGAATAGAATAGAATGTGGTTTCACTTATAAATTCAAGTCCTAGATAAGCACTGAATCGCGCTATATGTGCATATGTACTTCCACTGAAAAGTACAGATGATGCCAGTAGAAGATTGCCAGCTGGCATTCGGCCTATTAATGGTTGACTTTCCCAATGCAGAACTTCGTGTCCACTAATGCATGATACATTCACAGAGACATAGGATCCCAACTTCACTTTCCTCAGTTCCACAGCTGGTGTGTGGCATTGTGGACAGGTCAGTTTTAACAACACACAATCCAGGCAGGACTCAAACACAATGAACTTTGTTTCACTTACCATCTTCTCGTCTTCGTCCTGTTCCAGCACTGTGTCTTCCATCTCTGATGTAGACAAGTTGTCAGAAGTATACAACCAGTCTGGATCCTTTTCCACATCAACTGTCCACTGAGAAAGTGAGGAGCTGTTATGCATGCTCATGTTATGGATGTCCTTTTGTAGCTTGACCAGAGTACTGCAATCTGTCATCTCCACAGCGGTGTATGCACTGGAGCTACATGTGGCCTCTTCAGTGCAACTTTCATCCTTTTCATTGTGACTTGTACTCTCACTCAGGCGATGATTGGCATTAGTGAAACTGTGCTCTTCTAGTCCGGCCTCACTCAATTCTACAACCTTCGATTTTTTAAAGTATGTGTGGTCTATCAGTGGTGAGACTCCTACTTCTGGAACCTGCACATCTGCATCAATCATAGTGCATGGTACAGTTTGAAGGTCCATTAGCTTGACTTGAATTCCTATGCTGCTACCTTTCTTTTGGCGAAACTTTGTCTGGCATACAACTGTACTCTGACTGCAAATCCCAATCTCCATTGCGTATACTTCCGTGCCTTCGACTACTTCTTCATACAAATCAGTTGCTTGAACCTACAATCATATAACAAGTGTTAATCAGTCAATGCTTGACTAATGACAAAGCAAACTATATACACATTATCTCTGCCATGACAGCATAAGCATTTTGATCGCTGTAATCCTGACTCAATATATTCAAGGGATTCATAACGAAGTCCATAAAACATTTTTAATTTAGATTTTATTACTCAGACAACCATAACACACCCAGTAGACTAAATGCTTATCCAGACTCACATATTACTCTAGCTTTTCATCAAAACTTACTTCCAGAGATTCTTGACGCGCTTGACAGTCTTCCATTCGGTCTTCCACCATGTGTCTTGATGCATCATTCTCTGCATCCCTTTGATTCTGCAGCTGGACATGATTATTACTCTGCAACAGATACAAAAAGTATGGCTCATTAAAATTACATTCACCTGAGTAGTGACTAATGATTTGTATGTTGACGAGACAATACAATTACACTCACCTTGCGTTGGACAGACCGTTGCTCTCTCACAAGGTCTTGCAATGTAGGCTACGTTGTACTCAGAAGGTCTTCAATAAGCTGCATGGAAAAAGTATATCCATTAACTGTTGCAAATGGAAACCCATGCAGTGCCAGTATCTCACTAAGAAAATAACAGTAGACTGATTAAACCATTCAGTGCTCCACTGATGTTCTCACCTTCTGCTGCTGTTTCTGCTGCAACTGATGTACTAAAGATGTCCATGTCTTGCTGGTTGAAAGAGAGAAAATTGATGGTACTGCCCCTTTTATTAATCTCCAAATTGGTCGCTTGGGCCTCATCTCATCAGGAAGTAGCTGTTGCTGGTAGTCAAGGTGAAACTAGCTCTCCTCAAAGTGTTTGGAGCAGAGGAACTGTCGTGGCTTTGCACTACTCAACACTTCCTTAACATACTTCGCTATGATACCAACATCTCTACCACAGTTAATCACCCACTGTCTACACAGGTTGATGTCACATGGAAACCGATGGAATGATACCCCCTGTGGCAGATTGTCTTGGCACATACTACAGTTGATTGCAAAGCAGGATGGCATTTTGATGATCACCTAATAAAAATAGAAAGTACTATATCAAATCATACAGGAATCACACAACTAATTCATGGTAAACTGGTTACACTGCATGATACTGGTACAACCTCTAAGACTTCAACGGTTCAAATCGATCTTCAATGGAATATCCAACTTTAATAATGGCTGCCTTCATGTGACAGTCATGAAATACATTGGTCAGTGTCACTTTCATCCACCTTATTTTCTCTGCGATCAAAGTTTATCCTTGCTTCCAGCCTTTACACGACACATAGAAGTCGGCAATTCCTCTGATTCAAACCAGGGCACTGTAAAAATCTACTTTGACATGAGCAATGTTAAAGGAGTTTTAATTCAGGTGAATTTCTCCCCTTACCACAAAAACACTTTGTGCTACAAATAAATGAAATCACGAAGCTTGCAGCCGCAGCCAAAAACCTTAGGGATTCATTAGTCTTGCATAGGCAGTGTGGCCGAACCAGTACAGAATTAAAAAACACTTAGAGGACGAAATACATTTAGTTTGTCTGCATGGTGGCAAGGATGGCAGCATTTGCACTGGTGGACATTCGCCAAGGATTTCAAGTTGTGCAAATATTGCTGTAAAAAGACAAAATCACCATGATGATATACAACAGTGAAAAGGGCTGTAAGTACGTACTCTGCTCTCAGAGCACTGTTAATTTAAGGCGATGGTTGACAGATGCACACATGAAACATTAAGTATCCAAGTCATAATGATTCACACACTTTATTAGTACACAAATTTCAAAATCAGGTAGGGTATACAGGATTTGAAAAGTAAAAGCCTTTTTGTCAATTGTGACCAACAATGCATAGCTATAGTAATAAGACTTGAATCGACATGTCAGAGTTCTGAAAAAATCCATAGTCCCTCAAAAAGTTTAAATCCTGTGTACGACTGATCTTCACACAGAAACTGTGCTCAAATTCATGACACTACACAAGCGGGAAGAACCATTCGATTTCCAAAGCCCAGCCTTCGATTGTTATGCACCCACAACACATATGCACGGTACGCCACAACCCGGTACAACCTGAAATACAGACCATTCCTGTGGTCAGAAAGACAGACAGACACACAGACACACATACAGACAGAGACAGACAGACACACACAACCAGACAGACAGAGACAGACAGACACATACAACCAGATAGACACACACACACAGACACACACAACCAGAAAGACAGACAAACACATACGCACACACAACCAGACAGACACACACACACACACACACACACACACACACACACACACACACACACACACACACACACACACACACACAGACAGATACACACACACACACACACACACACACACACACACACACACACACACACACACACACACACACACACAGACACACACACACACACACACACACACACACACACACACACACACACACACACACACACACACACACACACACACACACAGACAGACAGACAGACACATACACACACACACACACACACACACACACACACACACACACACTTGGTCACACACACACATACACACACACACACACACACACACACACACACACACACATACACGCCCCTTGCTTTCAGTCAGAATCTGGACATTGAAGCAGCACTGAAACCGACATTCAAAGATAATACATTTAGCCCGTGCCAGACATTAACTTCAGGTTTGGTTTGTTTTCACATCACAGACCCCTTGCACAAAAAACACACATGTTCCTATATATATATATATATATATATATATATATATATATATATATATAATTTATATTGCTTGTTCAATGCAGTACAGTTTTATTAGGTGTTTTAATTGTTGAAAACATTCCTGAAAACAGTGAAACAAAATGCATGCACCAATAAAGACAATACCATCAAAAAAAAAAAATCTTCTGCCTGCCAGCAACTATCTACTTGTTTCATGGGGAAAACATGATCACAGTAAGAAATGAAAAGCAAACATGAAACAAACTTACAATGCACTGCTTAAGGGATTACTGCACAGGATATGGACCACACATGATATAGATTGGCATTCAGTTTAGTTTCCAGGTAAATCCTGGAATGAGCTTGTAAAATAATGTAACCCTGCCCTTTAGTACAAAGACTGTCATATGCATTTCAGTACCCCTGGCTCATATGTTATGTAGTTACGTAAGTTTTCTCTGCATGTCAGCAACAGAAAGGCTTTCAATGTCGGCAGTTCTTTAACAGTATGCTTATTGCAACGTACTTGCATCCTACAATCTCAGACAAGATTACCAGTCTTACCAGATGGTCATTACAGCATTACTACTTAAACACAGAGCAACAGGCACTTTCTGATTAATCAGCATAAATCAACAGTATAAAAACATGACATAAACCAGAACATCGTGCAAAATCAAGGAGAGATGAAAAGCCATTGTAGTACTTGTGTCTACCTTGGAAGGGGGGGATACTCTGCACATTTACACAGCATAACTGCCCCTTGCCTTGCTTTGACACATCGAGAGTCAGTCCATGGGGCATTCGGACGCAACAAGTATGTCACAATTTGAAATGTTTCTGGATGACAGCGATTGCCCTGACACATGTCATAGCTATGAACCTCACCGCAAGAAATCAGGACAAAGCCATACATAGAAGTTGGACAAAGGCACAAATAGAAGTAGGATTATAGCTCTTATAAACTTAGAAAGATTATGAAATAGTAGGTCTTGCATTAGTATGAATTTTCTAAAGGGTATGAAATCTGAAACTGAAATGTCTGTCATTGTTTTCAATCTTCAACCTCTAATGATTTGGCACCAATTGTCCCAAAAAAACCCACAAGTTTATGTAAAATGGACCAGAAATGTGATTCAAAAAGGTAAAATAGCCACACAATACAGCTGGTAACCTGTCAAAGAAGGGGCACCTTGTAATATTAGTACTGCTAGCTTGAGCAGCTGACAAAATAAAAAAAAAAATGAACATGCATTTATGAAATGAAATGAATCCGTCACTGGATTATTACAGTTAATTAATTGTAAACCCTCCATGTTTTCTTCCAAAATTGCCATTTCTGGGGAGGGATTATTAGGGGAAGAGCAACATTTACAGTCAAATTCAGGGACAGTTGAGAGGTTGGGATATGCCCAATTCTATAAAGCAATTTATTTGCATGTACCTAGCAACCTGTTATTGCAGGAATACTGGACAAGGCAAAATATATGTGGGGGGACAGCTAAATAGTACAAAAAATTGATCTTGTATAAACTGAGACAGTTGATCAAATAACAAGTCTTGCTTTAGCATGCATTTTTCTGAAGGTTATGAAGGCTGAAACTCTGTCTCATTTAGTGACTTTATTATGAAAAAGTTTGACTGAAAACCACAAAAATTGAGAGGAACAATCCAAAAATAAGAAGCCTTGCTTGCAGTCTCATACAGACACACACACACTTGCTTGCAATCTCACACTTGCCCCCTTGCTAGCAGTCTCTCTCAGACACACACACACTTGCCCCCTTGCTTGCAGTCCCACAGACACACACACACACTTGCCCCCTTGCTTGCAGTCCCACACAGACACACACACACTCTTGCCCCCTTGCTTGCAGTCACACACACTCTTGCCCCCTTGCTTGCAGTCACACACACACACACACTTGCCCCCTTGCTTGCAGTCTCACACACACACACACACACACACACACACACACACACACACACACACACACACACACACACACACACACACACACACACACACACTTGCCCCCTGCTTGCATTCACACACATACACTTGCCCCCTTGCTTGCAGTCTCTCTCACACACACACTTGCCCCCCTACACACGCTGTAGCTGATATTCACAGTTTGCTGCATCGCTGCAAGTAGGTATTTATCAGAGTTAAAATGTACGGTATTAAGTATCAATTTTCTCATCACTCTTGCTCCTTCCATGTCTATACTAACAGGTGCAGCTTCATATGAAACTGCTATGTCCCTTAAAACAAACCTCTTCTATCTCACAAAGTAAAACATAATCAAAGTAGTACCATGTATAATGTCACATAAGAACTTTTTAAGCACAAGAACAAACTGAGTTACTTTTGCAGCATAGAACGAGAAATGACAAAAATACAGGGAAATGAAGCAAAAAATACACACATTGTATTAAAATCTTGCCATAATAGTATAACTTGCACAGTAGTTTAGCAAATCATGGCAGCAGCACAACATAAAGGGCACCTGATGCCAACCCCACATACATAAAAGGGACAACGCAACTGTAACATAACCTGCCACCTACTTAATACAGATAATACTATGCAAGACGAAAGGTACATAAGCAAACTGCAGCACAGCACTTCTACAAGATCTCTTTAAAGCACACAGCAGGTCACAAACAGTCTGTCATTTGAATGGAATCACAGGAGGAAAGCAAAAACTAGAAGCTGGATTAGAGAGATCAAAGTCCAGTAAACAAACATAAGTTTGATGGTGAAATAAATCAAAACCCCTTTACAGGCAAGATTCCGCCAATATTAAGTGTAGCCTGCAGGAAGAGGGCATTTCTATCCAAAAGAAATTGCTGAGAAAAGCTGTCAGTGGATAAACACCATCACAGCTTGATTTACTTACTTCCAGACTGTGAATGAGGGGAGCAGTTACCAGCAAAGTACAGTTTTACAAAATGTTATATATTATTTGGTGATATTTCAGTCAAAAGATAATATAGTGTGAAAATATGAACATGTATCTACCTGTACTCGGGTATGTTACATTTTTATAAAATCTGGGAAACAGTTAAAACCGTTTGTTAGAGACTACTAAGAACATTCTATCAAGACTAGGTGGAAGAAATAAAGATACTTTAGTGTTACAACTGTGCTACAATATAGATACCCAAGCAAGAATATCTGAAATGGAATTCATTTAGGCATTATACTCATTAGAAGACTGCAGCCACACACAGACACACACTTGCTCCCTTGCTTGCAGGCACACAGACACACACTCGCCCCCTTGCTTGCAGGTACACACAGACACACACACACACACACACACACACACTTGCCCCCTTGCTTGCAGTCACACACACTTGCCCCCTTGCTTGCAGTCACACACACACACACACACACACACACACACACACACACACACACACACACACTTGCCCCTTGCTTGCAGTCTCACACACACACACACACACACACACACACACACACACACACACACACACACACACACACACACACACCCTTGCTTGCAGTCACACACACACACACACACACACACACACACACACACACACACACACACACACACACACACACACATTTGCCCCTTGCTTGCAGTCACACACACACACACACTTGCCCCTTGCTTGCAGTCTCCCACACACACACTTGCAGTCACACACCTGCCCTTGCTTGCATTCACACACCTGCACCCTTGCTTGCAGTCACACACACACACACACACACACACACACACACACACACACACACACACTTGCTTGCAGTCACACACACACACACACACACACACACACACACACACACACACACACACACACACACTTGCCCTTGCTTGCAGTCACACACACACACACACACACACACACACACACACACACACACACACACACACACACACACACACACACACACACACACACACACACACACACACACACACACACACACACACACACTTGCCCCTTTGCTTGCAGTCACACACACACACACACACACACACACACACACACACACACACACACACACACACACACTTGCCCCCTTGCTTGCAGTCACACACACACACACACACACACACACACACACACACACACACACACACACACACACACACACACTTGCCCTTTGCTTGCAGGCACACACACACACACACACACACACACACACACACACACCTGCCCCCTTGCACTTCTCCTTAAGTGTTGATTTCTTCTTCTTGGTGTCAGCATCTTTCAGCAGATAAAGTGTTAGTGGTGGGATATTGTCAGCTGATTGCCTTTTATCCGTAGCAGTCTGTTATGTTCACTGTGTTTGAGATCTGTCCACTCACTACTCACACTGAAATGTAGCCATTATAAATAACAACAAATACTAAGAGGGAAATCCTGTTGAAGTACAAATGCAGGGCTGCCTAGTTATAGGACTATTGTGGTGAAAAATAAGGGACTAACAAACTACTCCTTTGGATCTCTTCTGTTCTACTTAGACACAGGGTTAATCCCTCATCTTAGATTTTTTCAGTCTATTGTTGTCATGTATTATGCCTTTAATTGCAAAGTGGCTTTAAGAGATTATTGTAAAATATTTATACAGTTGCCTTGCCCCAAATTGTGAAGGATCTAGAAAATTAGAACCAGAGCTGCAAACCACTCAGCAACTGCCAAACTGCAACCATGCTTTTTGCTGCCAGACTGATTTTCCTTAAAATGTGCTGCCCCTTGACCAGTTTCTTTTACTTACATCAAACCCGTTTGCTGCTCAGGTTCAGATACTTAGAAATCAAAACCCCTTTGAACCAAGGTAAGCACACCTGCTTCATTTTAAACTGGGCAAGCAATCTTTTTGCCTCTTTGTTCATCAGAACCCTGTGACACAGCTTGTCTTAGGATAGCCATTATGGGAGGTAACAGTGATGGATCCAATCACAGAAACAAGACAAAAAATATCTATGTGCTAACAAATAACTGCAACTAGATGAAAAGGCTGTTGCTAATTCTAGTTAGAAACAAAAACCTTAACTTTTAGGCAGAGAGATATGGTACTGAGGCCAATTCTGTTGAAAAGTACTGTTCTTTTTTGAAGAGTAGAAGCTGTGGAGTTATGTTTTTTTTTTCTTGAGGCTGTTAGACATTATGGTCATGGTTCATGTACAACCTCTTCACTAAGGATCAGAGATTATTTGTAGCCAAGTTTAAGGACTGCCACCTTCATTTGATACCTTGCCAAACACCATTAAATCTAGGCAAACTTGTGTAAATATTCAACTACGGTAAGTAGTTTTCCCTATGTAATGAGATAACTAGCCTTTATTCTGTGGCTAGGTTTAAATAAGTATTCATTTTCATTATACGGTGTCCTGGCATGAAGGCCCATTGAACTGTAACAGGCACCATGAGATATTCATATGCCTCCATGCGTATATTATTTTGCATATACCAAAGTCATCTCAAGGCATGGGGTAGTTCTGGTATTGGAAGGGGTGGGGGTTAACCAAACATAAAAAACACTAAATAAAGTTTGTTTGTTTGTTTTTTTTTGTGATAACTAGTTCACTGACAGAAAGAAATGATAAATGAAGATGAAATACAATACATTTCTTCCCAGCTTCTATTTTTGCTTTGTAAGAAAAAGGAAAAAAAAACATGCATTTTTCTCTAGCATTTGCTATGATACCCATCACCAACAAACATGGCTAGAAATGGTAGAATCTATATAGTTTCTTCAAGTATTTCAGAAGTATAGCCTAACTGGGCTTGAATCAGTATTTGTTAGGATGGCAAAAGTCCAGTACTTTTCAAACGAAAAAAAAAAGTATATTTTTTCTCTCCCCTGCCGCACTTGCCTGATGACGCCACTACTTTTAACTTATTGTCCCATGATGAGTGACAGGCATCCTAAGGATAGTTGAGTGACCTATGACCCATTTACTCCTACCCCAGCTGCCTAAGTAGCTCATATGTTCCACTTGTGGTGAAAGTTGGGTGGTAGGGACCCTGAATCTAGAAGCATCTCTCCTCACAGCAGCTCTACACTCTCTGCAGCTGGTTTCAGATTGTGTGCCTCCACATGCTTTCTGGATTACATGCATGCTCACATTGGCTGCACATGTTCTCGGGTTCAGGTACATAGGTGAAACACCTAGTGCTCTCACTATGTGCTACTGAAGAGGAAAGAAGAGTTGCCTTTCATCCCCAAAATGGGCAAGCTGGCAGTGACCACTCACTCCTATCTTCAATTTCAGCTGCTACAGGTACTGAAAAAGAAATACTATCCACTAACCCTCTCTCACATGGAAAAAAAAATCGCTCATAGACATGACTACTTCATTCAAAAAGCTAAAGGATTATTTGTTAGAAATGTATCATAAGAGATTACTCAATTTGTTTTCCTCCTATAACATTTTTTTATTTCAGCTGACCTTCATTCTCAGTGTTTCCTCTTTTCCTTTTGGTGTGTATAGGTTTGTCACTTAAATATTTAGCACCATTTCACACAACTTTATTTATTTTCTGTATGTCACCCACCTGTCTTTTGTTACTTCGCCTTATTTATATTTTTCATTTTATAAATGAAAAAGCCAAACCTTGAAGCATAAAAATAAAACAAGCAAGACATTTAAATGTTTTGTTTCCTTATTCCGACAAGCATATTTATCATGTCTTGAGTTTTTACAATAATAGATATAATATCCTTTTATTTCTTTGTGCATAGGTGTGGCTTCTCCACCCTTTCTCCCTTTCACTTTAATTGAACTACTTTTCTTTGTAGTTCACACCCACTTAACATTATTCTTAAGGTGTAATGCCATTTATTACAAACAGGAGCATTTATAAATAATGTAATAAACAAAATAAAGCTTTGGTGGATTGCAGCTATATGTGTACATTGCATACAAATTTGACTTTTATGATTTCATTTTATTAATTACAGTTCAAACTACATTTGGGAGAAACTATTCTGTCTTACATTACTGATTGAAAAACTAGCTAGACCTAAACAGTAGCAGACTGTCTTCTTAATGCATGTACCCTTTTTTTAAGGGAAGCAAATATTTGGTCTGTAAGACCACACCCTTTTATATACATGTATGCCTTTTTACACAGAAAGAAAAAATGACCTTTTCACCTATAAAATTAAAAATAATTTGAAGGAACAAGGAAGAGAAGCAGCTTTGTCTTTATAATGTTGAATGGGGCAACATTTGAACTTTCTCAATGATAATAGAATACAACTATATATACCTGTGACATTAAACAGCTTCATACCCGCGGTAGTGGTGCTGCGGTAGTGTTGTCATCTCACAGCAAGACATTGTCCCGTTCGATTCTCAGCTAGAGCGTCTGCTGTGTGGAGGCATGCGTGAATGAGGTGTGCCTTTGTTGAAGCTTGTGTGGCAGGCTGGTAAGCCAAAAAACAACCACAAGAGTTAACCCAAAAAGCAAACACAAGAGTTAACCTAAAAAAACAAAACACAAGAGTAACCAAAAAAAAAAAACCACAAGAGGCTGGTAACCGGCATGTAAAAATTGACTAACAATCATTAGCGGACTGGAGTTCCACTGTGGCGACCATTAACCGGGATAAACCGAAAAACACAAACAAACTTCTTCACTAGAGAACAATATCCTACACAGACAGCCCTTCAAAGTAAATTAGTAGAACACGCGCCAATCAGAAAAAGCGACATACAACTACTGTCCCATTCACGAGCAATTGAGGACAACATGGTTTCAGCGTACAAGTATTACAAAAACTTACCAATAACAAATAAAATATATACTTAACATTTTACCATGCCCCTAGCTTCCGACTCGAGAATACAGATGCCGACTGCACAAATAAAACTGAACGGAGCACACAAATGTAAATAACTAGCAAAACTACAGAAATAATAAACTAAAAACTTGGCAGCAATACTACAAATTAGAAACAGCGTGCCACACTTATAAGCATTAAGTCTACTAATGTGCACTTAAAAAAGGACAAAATATCACGGCTAGGGACACACAGACTGTAAAATTACACTTATATACACGAAGAAGACTTACCTTAAATATGAATTCTTCCAACGCTCGAGAAAAGGCAGACAATCCAAACTTCTCACAAGTCCTTCACACAAAATGGAGCAGATAGGATTCACTTCGATAGAAAAGAAGTTCCACACAGCAGCTAATCCGTTTTATTAGGGTAATAGTGGGCTGGCCAAGGCAGCGATGACATCACAATGTGGGAGGATCACAGGGGCTTCTATGCAGCATGCAAATAAGGCAGAGTTTACTTCACTTTGGGGGAGGAAACCTCCCGGTATCTACTCGAGGAGCTATGGCAGATGTGACATCATTATTTAAGAGCAGAGTAGACATTTTTAATTTTGGTTTGAAAATGGAAACTAAAATAGTACAGAGAGTTAGGAAGCTCGGCTGTAACACAGTTTAGATAATTTTATTTTAAAGCTGCAGTTATTTTTTTTTGTCTGTAGCACATAAGGGGGACTTAAGGAAATAGCAGATAGAGCTATTGGATTTGATATCCCATTGTTTTCCTTTAATAGTGGTTAAGAATGATATAAAGTAGATGCAGACTCAAAATGAAAATAGTAGAAAACTGCCAAATAGACTGTTGCAATGAAACATCTTACCTAAAATAGTCTGAGTCCTTTGCTAGGCTGACTCTAATTCTCTCACTAACAGAAAACAAGACACAGTTCCAAAATATATAATACTTAAGTCATGGAAGGCATGCAGCTATTTACTGGAAATGGTGACAAGGCTAAAAGAGCTTTAAATTTACTGCCATAAACCTTCCATACTAAGCAGTTTCTTATCTGCCTGACTTACTTTGGCAATAGGCTCTTTGGAAGGTCTGATTGGCTCCAAACAATCCACTGACTGGTTCTGCCCCGCTTCGCTCCCCTACCCTACCCCCATATCCCACCCACCCCCAGTGCTCTCACACTTATACGTCCCTAACCACACCCCCTCCCTGAGCCTTCCTATCCCTTGTAATTGCTTATTAGTACAACTCCACCCCCTTCCCTCCTGCACTACTAAATCTCTCTCTTACTATAACGCCACTTTATCCCTCCTAACTTACTTTATCTAATCCTTCTCTCCTAACACCTACCTTCCACTTATACTCTTAATTACTTCTCTCAAGTAAACTATACCTTTCCTATACTTTAACCTGTTTTCTTTTTTACTTATTAACTCTATATCCAAGGGCTTTACAACTCTTCTTAGCAATATGTCTCTTACATCTAAAACTACACTAACCAAACTAATATTCTTATACATATGCTCTCTAGGCTTAATCACCATCTATCGCCTAACTTCTTATGAAACATCTAACTATTACCACTTTAGTTTCTGTCGTAGACAAACAGCCTTCCAACATCCTATCCAAACTTATACTCATTTAAACATCACATGTACCCCCAACTACCTATTACCCAAATACCATCGACTTACACACATTAACTTCAATAATCCAAACATAAGGAGGATAAAATATCTAACCAACTTCTCCTGCAAACCATCATTTGAACTAAAAACACCAACTCTCAGCGATGGTGACATATATCCCAATCCTGGACCAACTGATAACTCCACTAATTTACCTCACAACAACTCATACACTATCCCCTCAGTACTTACCACTGTCTCTAATGCCTTACTCATTGGACATCTCAATATCCGCAGTATTAACAATAAGATTGCTCATCTCCATGCCCTCCTTGATACTCACTCCTTTGATATTTTCTGTCTCACTGAAACTTGGCTAAAACCTAGTACTAAAGATAATGCAATACTTCCCCCTGGATATAACATATTGAGAATGGACCGCATACAACGTAAGGGTGGAGGAGTAGCACTACTGTTTAAAAATGGACTAAAAATCACTGCACAACCTTCCAACCCACTAAAAGATGTTAAAGCTGAGATCCTTACCTCTAAGCTACAACTTAACCCTAAAAAATCTATTTATATCATCTGTATCTACCTACCCCCTGGCAATAATTACACTACAATTGAGAATATCTTAAGTTGGATATCTTCTTCCTACCCACAAGAAACAATCATTTTAGGAGACTTTAACTGTGATTGGTCCTCTATTAATACAAATAATCCTTCATCTCACATTAATCTTCATGGCTTTACTCAGCTAATCTCTAATCCCACAAGAATCAATAAACCCAATAACAAAGAAAGTATTTTAGATTGGATTCTTATTAACAAACAGCAACAAACATATACAATAGGAACTTTGCCTGATGATGTAAGTGATCATTCCTTAACTTACATCATAAGACAAAAGAGTGACATTAATTACATCCCTACCTACAGGGTTTCATGTAGCAAGAAACACTTCAACCCATTATTATTCAAAAATGAATTAAAAGCCTGTAAATGGAATCTTCTAAAAACCCTAACCCTGGAAGATGCCATCACATATTTCAATACCAAATTCCTATCAGTCCTCGACCAACATGCTCCAAAACGATCTATCAGAGTTAAATCTAAACCTGCCCCCTGGCTGTCCAAAGAGACAAAACAGAAAATACTACTTAGAAATAAATCTTGGGCTAAATGGAGAAGTACGAAAACAACTTCAAACCAACAAGCCTTTAGACAGTTAAGAAATAGCACTAAAAAAGCTGTTTTTACAGATAAAAAGAACTATTATTGTAAACTACAGCAAACTCATCATAACAACCCCAAAAGGTTCTGGTCAACCCTAAATTCACTCCTACACCCAGGCCACTCTACTACACCTTCACCTTCAAGGCCCAAAAAGAATACCTCACATCAAACTGCCAATGCCTTCAACTCCTTTTTCACAGACACCATTAATTCACTAGCAAGTCATCTCACAACAGACAAATCTAACCTTCCTACTGGTACATCTACTAATCTCCCTATATTCCAACTACAACCCATCTCTACTTCTTACATCCTAAAACTCATCCAAAAACTCAAACCTTGTACCCCTTCTGCAGATCAGTTACCATCTGAATACCTTCAAAAAGCAGCTGAAGAAGTTGCCTATCCCATATCTCTCATTATTAATAGAACCATCAGTGAGGGTACCATACCTGTTATCTGGAAAATTTCCCACATAATTCCTTTACATAAAGGAGGTAGCTCAAATGACTATTCTAACTATAGGCCTATTGCACTCTTATCACCCTTAGCAAAAATTATGGAGAAATGTATTCATCATCAGCTAATGCACCACTTAACTCAATATAACTTACTAGCCAACTGCCAACATGGCTTTAGGCCATTTCATAGTACTACAACAGCTCTCCTATCTTTTACCGAGTGTATAAATAGAAACCGCAATAATAGTATTCTGTCATCTGCACTCTTTATAGACCTGTCAAAAGCCTTTGACATGGTAAACCATAATATGCTCATAAAAACCCTTGAATCCCTCTCTCTAGATACCAAAGCTATTCAATGGTTCACTTCCTACCTTAATAACAGGCAACAGGCAGTTCTCTGGGATAATACTCTTTCATCCCTTCTACCAGTCTCTCTTGGAGTCCCACAGGGGTCCATCCTAGGACCTCTCCTCTTCTCTTTATTGATAAATGACTTACATGCAGCGATACCTCAAGCTACATGTATTCAATATGCAGACGACTCCACACTCATATGCTCTGCAAACACTTCCCCTGAACTACAAACCCTAACAGAATGTATTTAGCACAGTTGAGGCATGGTTCTTGAAACGCTGCCTCCTATTGAATGCCAATAAAACCAAACTCCTGCTCTTTAGGCCTAATATTACGTCTCCCCTCATAGACTTTTCTATTACTTCCAACAATGGCACACATATAGCCACTGACTCTACCACTAAGCTATTAGATATTATAATTGACAATAACCTCACTTTTGATAATCACATTAATAACACTATTAAAACTGTAAATAGAAAACTCGGCTCCTTATATAGAATTAAAACCTTTTTAACTCCACAAGCCAAAATCACACTTGCACACTCTCATCTTATTTCTACTCTTCTTTATGCTTCATCCATATACACTAACCTAAAGAAAAATAACCTTACTAAACTAGCAAATGCATACTATAGCATTGCTAGATTTGCCACCGGAAACCCATTTAGAACTCACCACTGTCAGAATCTACAACTAGACTGGCTTGAACTACAAAATACATTATTACTCTCCCAACTTACCTTTGTTCATAGGATATTTTACCAACCAAAAAATACTCCTATACTTTCTGACCTTATTTCTCCTTATTCTAACCTAAATTCTTTACGCTCCTCTAATAAACTTCTTGTGAAGTTAAGTAAGTCCAATAACATAGCAGGTGATTCACTTTTCTCCAACACCATAGGTAAATACTGGAATCTTCTACCGACCACTCTAACTTCTACCTCGTCACCCTTCCTCTTTAAACAAAAGCTCAAACAACATCTAAAAACACTCTGGCTATGCCCATGCATCAATCCTGACTAATCTTATGATTCTACTAATTACTCTTCTCTGAATCACCCTCTCTCACCTCTTTCTACTCTCTCTCCTTGAGTAGACTTTCTCTAAATCACCCTTGTTAATTAGCCTCTGTTATGAATTTATATAGAACTCTCTATGGTTTATACTTACTTAATTAAATAGACTCTTCATGAATGTTTTACTAAAGTATAACTCACCTATCTTGTACTGTAGAGAAAATGAGAGTAAATGTCCTTACTTATTTATATTTTTAACTACTAGAATCTAGATTAAACCTTATTTCTGTTGGTATTTTACTAACTACTTACTTTCTTTATGTAAATGACTTGTTTGTATTAACTTCAATGTGGAGCTTTTCTCCCCGGGCCTCTGCTGAAAATGGAAATGTATCCAGTTGGACTAGCCCGGTAAACAAATGTAAAATAAATAAATAAAAATAAAGCGCTTTAACCACTGTTAAAAGATACTCTAGGGCTCTGCAACAGAAAAAAAGAACTTAATAATGATCAAGGAGAAGCTATCATAAATTCAAAATTCTGAAGAAGTAAATAAATGTGAATGATTAAACAGATGTAGACTGAGACATTTTATGAATGTCTAAAAAGAAGAGAAGTAAATATATGGAATTGTTTTAATATTAACTGAAAGAGATAAAAAAGGAATTGATATCTATTTAGTGTCCTACCTTTGTTGTCAAATGGGAAACTTGCAAAAAACATATCTGAGAAATGTTTTGGACTCTATGGACAGAATCACTTGCTCCTTCTGTTCGAATAAGTTACACATCAGAGCTAGCATTGCTATAACTCTCCACAAAAGAAATCCAGATATAATTTAAATGTTTATCCACCTTTATGCTAAAACAGTGCAGATTGTTTAATAGAAGTTCATATTATAGCAGTTTGCGTAGCTTTAGTAAACATTGTTCAGAGTTTTAGTTAGGGAATGGGAAAAGTTCCAGGAAATTACTGATTTGGACAATTTGAAAAACAACCCCATTAGATTTGTATACAGGAGAGATACTAATTTAAAAAACATTTTTGAATATGGGGGACCAGGCACTGCCAACATTTCTAACCACAAGAAGGGAACTTTCAAATGTGGATCATGTTCCCAGTGCCAATTTATACAAACTGGTTCACAATTATTAATTGTGGACAGAAACAAAACCATTAACAGCACAGCCTTTTCTAATTGTAATACAACATGCCACTCTTGTTCTTCCTTTTATGTTGGGAAAACTGAAAGGAAACCAAAGTCCAGGATATACGAGCACTATTATGAAATGAGGAAAGGGAATACCAACAATGCCCTTTTTAGACATTCTGAAAAATGTAACAACTCCAGCTTTTATTTTTTTGTACTTGAAATAGTGCCCAAGGAAATCAGGGGTGGCATGTGGGAAACAAAACTAGAGTACAGAGAACTATACTGGCAAATTGTTTTGGATGCTACGAGGGAGCCTGGTTTAAATGATATGTTATCTATTGCTCCAGTTTTAAAGCTAAGAGCAGCTAAATTGTAATTTCCATTATTTCCACCAGGTGGAGACAAATATCATTCATGATGTATTTCTTTTTTACACAGAACAGTTGTTTTATAAAGCTATTTTTATTTGTAATAATAGAACTTTAATAATAAGTCTATATTATTCTTCTATTTTAATTTATTTAATGTTCATTAAAGTGTTAAATAAGTTTTTAAAGTACATTTTTAAATAAATGAAAAAGATTGATTTATTTATTCATTAAATTAAATTATTCAATCATTCAATTAAATCAGTTGTATATAAGGAGTGTTAAAACACCAGTATGTATTTTCTGATGAAGAAGCTCGAAAACGTATGTTTCAGGAGAAGCGTTATTAAATCTTTGTGGTTTACATCCAGTGATTTTCGTATTATTCTTCAATTTCAACTATTTCCAGTTTATACTGCCAGGAACTCTGTTCTGCTGAACTCATACCCTCATTTGGGTCTCCACGGGTGATTTTCATTGTTTTTGGTAAAGTTTTTCACTCACACCATCAGCCTTTGTTTATTGTTCACATGTTGTCATGTCAGAAATAAGAAAACACAAATTCAAATATCTTTATTGTTTAAAATGTTTAAACATATGCTATCTGTCAAAGGCAACTTAAACAGAAAAGAAAAACAAGAATACATGTAAACAGAAAAAAGAACAACTGTTAGGAACTTAGGAATCTTTTAGAAGAAAAAAAATCAAAGTGTAAAAGATTTGGAGATTAACACTCAGGAAGAGTTACTAATTCTGACTGAAGACATTGTAATCCTGGTCTAGCCTTGGTGTGATAGTCTCAAAGACAGAGTTAAGCAGTTAATTTCTACAATTTTGCACAGTTCAAAATAAGTGTATGTCATTTTCTGTTTATGAAACTTTTCACCGCAGGACTCAACTTTAAGCCCTGTGAAGTCTTATTCCTAAACTAACTAACTAACTAACTAACTAACTAACTAACTAACTAACTAACTAACTAACTAACTAACTAACTAACTCACCAATGAAGTCAACTTAAAGAGTTCTAAAAACATTTGCCAGATGCTGTATGTGCAGGAGCAAGACATATCTGTTTAAATTGACTTAATGAGGTGAAAATAGGTAAAACAAATACAAACTGTCAAAAGAAACCAAAATAAAAAAGCATGAAAAGAGCCTAGTTCAGACTATTAAAATGAAAAAAAAAAAAAAAAATATATATATATATATATATATATATATATATATATATATATATATATATATATCAAGAAATGAAAACATCCACCACTTTGCTTTGGTGTTTAAGTAAACTGGCAAAAAAATGACCTCCATAACTTTAGGGCTTTAAAATCTTCAGTGGTTGGACTTTCTGCTTGAAGGAGTCAAAGTACTCAATTAGCCTGTCACCACATTCTGTCAGAAAATGAAAAATGTGTTAATTCCCAAAGGTAGAGTACTCAAAAGAAAAAGAGTGTAAGTATGTAGTGGATTTGCTGAACAGCCTTACAGAGCTCCAACCACTGTTTCTAGATTATCTAGGCCAAAAGACACAAATTAAAATAACTTTATATTAATTTTAACTTTGTTAGTATAGATGCATAATCTTAAACGGTTAAAAAAATGGAAAAGAAGGATAAAGTGAAACCAGATCCTCGTTGTTAAAATGTTCTTAACTAAGAAAAAAAACTAAAGAAATGACATATTTCATCCCTCTACCTCTGTTAGTAGAAAGAAAGGAAGGGGGAAAAATAGAAAAATATAAAATATTTGTACACCTGCATACCATAATAATTACTTTGCCTGCCTAAAGCAATTATACTTGTCAGCTAGCTTGGATATGTTTCTTTGAGAAAAAAAAAAGGTTATTTTTCAAATGTTAGTTCTCAAAATTTGAAAATTGTGTCGTTAAAGCCTGGAATTAATCAATAGTTGGGTTAAGTTGCTTTAAAACACTTTCCCTAGATTGTCTAGGACAGAAACAACAAACCCCAATTAAAATAAATGTTATCAAGATAAAAGACATGCTAAATGTTAAAATGAAAATAATGCATAACTCTGGCCTCAAGGTACTGTTGCAATTATACATTTTACATAAAACTGTCACAATCCTAGATTAGCCTTGCTCCAATTCTCTTATCTAAATGAAAAGAAGACACAATTCCATACGTTAAACTATTTAAATGGTTTAGATTATCCAGATATAGACTGTTGAAGATTTACTTAAAGTGGAAAACAAGAAAATTGTTAAACAGATGTAGACTAACATTAATTTATGTCTAAATGTAAGAGAACAGCTAAAGTTATACAGATTGTTAAAATGAATTGAAAAAGACATAAAATGAGTGGCATCTTTTTATAGGCTAAGCTTAGTTGTTAAGAAGGAAAGTTGCAAAGAACAGAGTTGTGAAACCTTTAGTTGCTCCTGCTTATTGAATCAGTGACACATCTGAACTGGTATGGCTATAACTGTCCAAAAAAGAAATCATGATTTAATTCTAAATGTTTGCCCATTTAAACAGTGGAGATATTTTAGAGGAAGTTCACAATGTATCTGTTTCAACAGATTTAAGAAAATTTTCTCAGATGCTGTGTGGTCAGAAATAACAAAACACTAATTGAAATAACCTAATAATCTTTTAAAATTGCTAAACATATGAAAACTCTCAAAAATAACTTAAAACAGAAAGCTGAAAAATATCTAAAATTGGTGGGGACTGTCAAAAGTAACATAGAACACGTGACAAAAAAGAACTGTCAGACACTTAGCTCTGTTGGTTGGAAGCAAACTGACAAAAAACTAAATTGCAAAACTTCTGTGCCTTAACAATCAATGACAATAACCCTTTCTGATTGATGAAATTGTATAGCAGAACTACCCTGGCTGTGATTCTCTCAAAGACTGAAATGTG
This sequence comes from Protopterus annectens, assembly GCF_019279795.1. Lineage (NCBI taxonomy): Eukaryota > Metazoa > Chordata > Ceratodontiformes > Protopteridae > Protopterus > Protopterus annectens. Next base: position 302,969,762 of record NC_056731.1, read on the forward strand.
CATTCAATTCCTAATGTCAAACAACTTAAATGCCAACACAGTGAACTTTTTTAACCCTAGTTATAGAAGCAAACTGAGTAGAACAGAAGTACAAATATCTTTGGGCATGAACAAACATGTTACTTCTGAAATAGCCTGACTATACTTCTCTGAGAAAAAGATACCGATATATAATTCAAAGGTTAGTCCATGAAAGTGGAAAATATGTAGCTATGTAGTAGAATTAGGAAAAAGTTTGATAAAATACCATTAAAAACACTTTCCCCAGATTGTAAAACACAAAAGCAGTAAACACCAATAAAAGTAACTTAATAGTGGTTAAGAATGATATAAAGCAGATGCAAACTCTTAAAATGAAAATAGTAGAAAACTGTCAAATAGACTGTTGCAATGAAACATTTTACCTAAAATAGTCTGAGTCCTTTGCTAGGCTGACTCTAATTCTCTCACTAACAGAAACCAAGACACAGTTCAAAAATATGTAATACTTAAGTGGTAGAAGGCATGCAGCTATTTAATGGAAATGGTGACAAGGCTTAAAGAGCTTTAACCACTGTTAAAAGATACTCTAGGGCTCTGTAACAGAAAAAAAATTAATAATAATCAAGGAACAGCTATCATAAATTCAAAATTCTGAAGAAGTAAATAAATGTGAATGATTAAACCGATGTAGACTGAGACATTTTATGAATGTCTAAAAAGAAGAGAAGAAGTAAATATATGAAAATTTTTAATATTAACTAAAAGTGATAAAAAAGGAATTGATATCTTTTTATTGTCCTAGCTTTGTTGTCAAGTGGGAAACTTGCAAAAAACATATCTGAGAAATGTTTTGGACTCTATGGACAGAAACACTCCTCCTTCTGCTTGAATAAGTTGCACATCACAGCTAGCATGGCTATAACTCTCCAGAAAAAAAAATCCAGATATAATTTAAATGTTTCTCCATCTTTGTGCTAAAACAGTGCAGATCTTTTAATAGAAGTTTATATTATATCAGTTTGCATAGCTTTAGTAAACATTGTTCACATGTTGTCATGTCAGAAATAAGAAAACACTAATTTAAATATTTTTATTGTTTAAAATTTTTTAAACATATGCTATCCATCAAAGGCAACTTAAACAGAAATGAAAAACAAGAATACATGTAAATGGAAAAATAACAACTGTTAGGAACTTAGGAATCTTTTAGAAGAAAAAAAATCAAAGTGTAAATGATTTGGAGATTAACACTCAGGAAAAGTTACTAAGTCTGACTGAAGAAATTGTAATCCTGGTCCAGCCTTGGTGTGATATTCTCAAAGACAAAGTTATGGAATAAATTTCTACAATTTTGCACATTTCAAAATAAGTGTATGTACATTTTCTGTTTATGAAACTTTTCACCGCAGGACTCTACCTTTAGCCCTGTCAAGTCTTCTTCCTAAACTAACTAACTAACTAACTAACTAACTAACTAACTAACTAACTAACTAACTAACTAACTAACTAACTAACTAACTAACTAACTAACCAATGAAGTCAACTCAAAGAGTTCTAAACACATTTGCCAGATGCTGTATGGGCAGGAGCAAGACATATCTGTTTAAATTGATTTAATGAGGTGAAAACAGGTAAAACAGATGCAAACTGTCAAAAGAAACCAAAATGAAAAAGCATGAAAACAGCTACACCTAGTTCAGATTATTAAAATACAAAAAAAGATAAATGAAAAAATCCACCACTTCACTCTGTTGTTGAAGTAAACCTGCAAAAAAGGAACTCCAAAACTGTAGGCCTTTTAAGTCTTCAGCAGTTGGACTTTCTGTCTGAACGAATCACAGTACTCAATTAGCCTGTCACTGGATTTTCTCAGAAAATGAAAAAGTTGTTAATTCCAAAAGGTAGAGTACTTATAAGAAAAAGAGTGTAGATATGTAGTGGATTTGCTGAACAGCCTTACAGAGCTCCAAACCTTGTTTCTAGATTATGTAGGTCAAATGACACTAATTAAAATAACTTTATATTGATTTTAACTTTATTAATACAGATGCATAATCTTAAATGGTTAAAAAAATTAAAAATAAGGATAAAGTGAAATCAGACACTGGTTCCTGAAATGTACTTAGGGAAGAAAAAAAACTAAAGAAATGACATATTTCATCCCTCTACCTCTATTAGAAATAAAGGAAGAGGGGAAAAATAGAAAATTATAAAATATTTGCACACCTGCATACCATAACAATTACTTTGCCTGCCTAAAGCAATTATACTTGTCAGCTAGCTTGTATATGTTTCTTTGAGAAAAAGAAACCAGGTTATAATTCAAATGTTAGTTTTCAAAATTTGAAAAATATGCTGGTAAGTCCTGGAATTAACCAGTAGTTGCATTCATTTGCTTTAAAACACTTTCCCTGTATTGTCTAGGACAGAAACAAAAAACACCAATTAAAATAAATGATATCAAGATAAAAGACATGCTAAATGTTAAAATGAAAAAAATGCATAACTCTGGCCTCAGCACACTGTTACACAGTTTACATAAAACAGTCACAATCCTACATTAGCCTTGCTCCAGTTCTCTCTATAAATGAAAAGAAAGCACAATTATATAAGTTAAAGTATTTAAATGGTTTAGATTATCCAGATGCAAACTGTTGAAGATTTACTTAAAGTGGAAAACAAGAAAATTGTTAAACAGATATAGACTGACATTAATTCATGTCTAAATGTAAGAGAACAGCAAAAGTTATGCAGATTGTTAAAATGAATTGAAAAAGACATAAAATGAGTGGCATCTTTTTATAGTCTAAGCTTAGTTGTTAAGAAGGAAAGTTGCAAAGAACAGAGCTGTGAAATCTTTAGTTGCTCATGCTTATTGAATCAGTGACACCTCTGAACTGGTATGGCTATAATTGTCCAAAAAAGAAATCAAGATTTAATTCTAAATGTTTGCCCATTTAAACAGTGGAGATATTTTAGAGGAAGTTCACAATGTATCCGTTTGAACAGATTTAAGAAAATTTTCTCAGATGCTGTGAGGTCAGAAACAAGAAAACACTAATTAAAATAACCTAATAATCTTATAAAAATTGCTAAACATATGCAAACTCTCAAAAATAACTTAAAACAGAAAGCCAAAAAATATCTAAAATTGATGGAGACTGTCAAAAGTAACATAGAACATGTGACAGAAAAGAAGAACTGTCAGACACTTAGCTCTGTTGGTGGAAGCAAACTGACACAAAACAAAAGTGTTTATCTTCTGGGCCTTAGCAATCAATGACAATAACCCTTTCTGATTGATAAAGTGTACTACTGAACTACCCTGGCTGCATTCAATTCCCAATGTCAAACAACTTAAATACCAAAACAGTGAACCTTTTTACCCCTGGTTATAGAAGCAAACTGAGTAGAGCAGAAGTATAAATATCTTTGGGTATGAACAAAGAGGCTACTTCTGAAATAACCTGTCTATACTTCTCTGTGAAAAAGATACCGAGATATGATTCAAAGGTTATTCCATGAAAGTGGAAAATATGCAGCTATGTACTGGAATTAGTCAACATTTTGATAAAATACCATTAAAAACACTTTCCTCAGATTGTAAAACACAAAAGCAGTAAAGACCGATTAAGTTACTTACTAGTTGTTTAGAACGATATAAAGCAGATGCAAACTCTTAATATGTATTGTAGTGCTCTGTAACAGAACAGAAAAAAATAAAATAACTTAAGAATGATCATAGAGTAGCTATCATGAATGGAAAATGCTGAAGAGGTAATTAAATCTGAACTTTTAAATAGAAATAGATTGAGAGATTGTATTAATGTCTCAGAAGAAGAGAAGAGCTAAACATATAGAGATTTTTAATATTAACTGAAAGAAATAAAAAAGGGAATTGACATCTTTTTCATGTCTTATCTTTGTTGTCAAGTGGGAAACCTGCAAAAAAATAGTTGAGGAATGTTTTGGACTCTACAGACAGAATCACTTGCTCCTTCTGTTTGAATAAGTTATACATCTGAGCTAGCATGGCTATAACTCTCCTCAAAAGGAATCCAGATATAATTTAAATGTTTTTCCATCTTTGTGCTTAAACAGTGCAAATCTTTTATTGCTAGTTCACAATATATCAGTTTGCATGGCATTAATACACTTTGCTCATATGTTGAGAGGTCAGAAATAACCAAACACTAATTCAATTAACTTAATTATTTGAAAATTGCTAAACATATGCTACTTGCCAAAAGCAAAAACTGGGATATATGTAAATATAAAAAAGAACAACTGTTTTGTGACATAGCAATGTTTTAGAAGGGAAAAAACCCAAAATGCAAAACACTTGGACTTTAACACTCAATAAGAATTACCAATGCTGACTAAAGAAATTCTAATCCAGAGTCAAGCAAGTAATTTCTATGATTTTGTATAGTTTAGATTAAGTGTGTGTACATTTTCTGTTGGTGGAGCCTTTGCATTTAGAACAGACAAGTCTTCTTCCTAAAGTAACTAACTAACTAACTAACTAACTAACTAACTAACTAACTAACTAACTAACTAACTAACTAACTAACCAACCAACCAACCAACCAACCAACCAACCAACCAACCAACTAACTAACTAACTAACTAACTAACTAACTAACTAACTAACTAACTAACTAACTAACCAATGAAGTCAACTTAAAGATTTCTAAACACATTTACCAGGTGCTGTGTGGTGAGGAGCAGGACATCTCTGTTTAAAATGACTTAATGATGTTAAAATAGGTAAATCAAATGTAAACTGTCAAAAGAAACTGAAAACAAAAAGTATGGAAACAGCTAGACCTGGTGAAGACTATGAAAATGAACCAAAAAGAGATAAGAAATGAAAAAAATCCCCAACTTATCTCTGGTGTTTGAAGTAAACTGGCAAAAAAGGAACTCCAAAATTGTAGTACTTTAAAATATTCAGCAGTTCACTTCCTGCCTGAAGCAGTCACACTACTCATTAAGCCTCTCACCAAATTCTCTCACAAAATGAAAATGGTGTTAATTCCAAAAGTTGAAGCACTTAAAGGAAAAAGAGTACAGTGAACTTTTTTTACCATGTTTATAGAAGCAAACTGGGTAGAGTAGAAGTGCAAAACAATAACAAATCTCACTCCTGACCGGGCCTTGTTGAAAGTATTTCACCAAGTGAAACAATAAGTTAATTCCTCATGCTGGGCTATTTAAATCACAAAAAAGTTTAGGTATTTACTGGAGGTACTCAATAACAACTTGTATGAGAGTCATCTCATTTTTCTCAGTCTCTCATTGTGGACTGTATTACTACCTTTTTAAATTTCCATTGTAATCTTTGTATAGTTCATCCTCATTGCCTGTGTATTTTCTGTTTATGGAAATTTTCTCTTCAGGACTCTGCTTTAAGTCTAGTCGATCTTTCTTGCTAAACTAACTGACTAACTAAGCTTAGAGTTTTAAACAGTTTTCTCAAATGTTGTAGGGTCAAGAGCAACTCCCCTCTGATTAAAATAACTTAATAGTAATAATTAATATAATACAATAACAAAAACAGATGCATACTGCCTTAAGTAACTGAAATAAGAAAGTTGGAAACAGCTAGAAGAGGGGCAGACTGTTAAAATGAACCAAAAAGGGACAAAAAAATGAAAAAAAGCCCCTTGGCTGTGATGTTTAGAAGGAAGCTGACAGATGTAGGAGACCAAAAGTCTGCACTATTAACAATCTTCAGCAGTTGCACTTGCTGCCTGAAGTACTCACAATACTAGATTAACCTCTCACTAAATTTTTTTCACAAAAGGAAAGGAGAGTTAATTGCAATTGGTTTGCTGAACACTATTGAAAAGCTGTTGCCAGATGTTGTAGTATCAAAAACCACTAACTAAAATAACTTAATGTTGATTTTAACATTGTTAAAAGAGATGCATAATCTGAAAAGATGTTAAAACAAGAAAGAAGAAGAAAATATCCAAACAAATTAAGAGTCTTTAACTGATGTTAGACAAAAAAGAAATCAGTATGCTCTACTGTTTACAAGAAAGTTTGGAAAATAATGCAGAAATGAAAAACTATATTTTCACAACATATACACATTAAGAATAGCTTTGCATGGCTGAAGGAATGTTACTTCTGAAATAGGCTGGTTATACTGCTCTGAGAAAAAAGATACCAATATATATAATTCAAAGGTTAGTCCTCAAATGTGGAAAATATGTGGCTACATACTGCAATTAGTCAAAATTTTGATAAAACACCTTTAAAAACACTTTTGCCAGATTGTAAAAGACAAAAGCAGTAAACACTGATTAAAGTACCTTACTACTGATTTACAACTATATAAATGAGATGCAAACTTTTAAAATGAAATAGTGGAAAACTGCAGAATAGACAACAGCAATTAAACATCCTAACTGAAACAGTCACAGTCCTTCACTAGCCTGCCTCAAAATCTCTCACAAATGAAAAACAAGACACAGTTCAAAGAGAGCTTAAATGGTTGAAGGCCTGCCGATATTTACTGGAAATGGTGACAAGATGTAAAGAGTTTTAAACACTTTTAATAGATACTCTAGGGCTCTATAACAGAAAAAAATTAAAATAACTTAATATTGATTGCAGATTAGGTATCATAAATGCAAAATGCTAAAGAGGAAATTAAATCTGAACTTTAAAGAGATGTAGATTGAGACATTTTATTAATTTCTAAAAGAAGAGAAGAGCTAATCATATAGAGATTTTTTAAAATTAACTGAATAAGATAAAAAGGAATTGACATCTTTTTCGTGTCTTAGCTTTGTTGTCAAGTGGGAAACTTGCAAAAAACATATCTGAGAAATGTTTTGGACTCTATGGACAGAATCACTTGCTCCTTCTACTTGAATGAGTTACACATCAGAGCTAGCATGGTTATAACCCTCGACAAAAAAAATCCAGATGTAATTTAAATATTTTTCTACCTTTTTACTAAAATAGTGCACAATGTTTATTGGACGTTCACAATATATCAGTTTGCATAGGTTTAATAAACTTTGCTCACATGTTGTCAGGTCAGAAATAAGAAAACACTAGTTCAAATAACTGAATTAATTAAACATTGCTAAACCTACACTACCTGTCAAAAGTAACTTAAAACAGAAAACAAAAACAAGAACACATGTAAACATAAAAAGAACTGATAGCAACTTAGCAATGTTTCAGAAGGAAAAAAATGCAAAACACTTATACCTTAACACTCAGTAAGAATTACCAATTCTGACTGAAGAAATTGTAATCCTGTTCTAGCCTTGCTGTGATTTTCTTAAAGACAGAGTGAAGCAGTTAGTTTCTGCAATTTTGTACAGTTTAAATTCAGTGTTTGTACATTTTCTGTTTATGAAACTTTTCTGTCTAGGACTCTAATTTTATCCTAGTCAAGTCTTCTTCCTAAACTAACTAACTAACTAACTAACTAACTAACTAACTAACTAACTAACTAACTAACTAACTAACTAACTAATAAATGAAGTCAACTTGAAGAGTTCTAAAAGCATTTACCAGATGCTGTGTGGTGAGGAGCAGAACAAATCTCTTTAAAATGACTTAATGATGTTAAAGTATGTAAAACAAATGCAAACTGTGAAAAGAAATTGAAATTAAAAAGCATGAAAACAGCTAGACCTGGTGCAGACTATGAAAATGAACCAAAAAGAGATAAAGATATGAAAAAATGTACTGCTTCACTCTGGTGCTTGAAGTAAACTGGCAAAAAAGGAACTCCAGAATTGTAGGGCTTTAAAATATTCAACAGTTGTGCTTTCTACTTGAAGGAGTCACAGTACTCAATTAGCCTCTCACCGGATTTTCTCAGAAAATGAAAAAGGTGCTATTTCCAAAAGGTAGAGTACTTAAAGGAAAAAGAGTGCAGATATGTAGCGGATTTGCTAAAGAGCTCCAAACACTTTTTCTACGTTATGATGGCCAAAAACACTAATTAGCAACAACAATGCCACCCACTGAGTAGATGTTCCGCTATCAAAATAATAAATAATAAAGCAGCACAATAATGTAAGATAGCAGGAACAACCATGACCAAACTTCCAACATTCACATTAACATTGAAGAAAAGATTCCAGCTTTCACAGTAACAATACGTCTTTATTCGTGCACATATAGGTTAGCGCTTTCACATTCCGCTTCTTCAGACCAACACAGTGCAATGATAGATCAGTGTTTAAATAAACTAATTCATCCAGTCATAGAATGCATTCAATTAAATACCTTCAATTGATTCTTAAAAACATACTAACCTATCTTACATACCCTAACAAATATAACACAAACATAAAACAATTCATACAGTACCTACCATAAATTATCTAAAGAACTACAATATTATATACACTTAAAACATCATTTCATCATATATATACTTTAAAACATCACACAGATATCTAATAAACTCTATCAAACTTGTTAAGATTAGTTCACTTTTTTAAAAAAAAATCATCATTTCCTGAAAATTCTCCTAGGTTTGAGAATGGGCTTCAATGAAGCCCTCTCATTTAGGCCACTGCCTCTATCCGATCTAAGTCTCATAATCCAGCATGTGTCTTTTTCTCTGTAGCATTATGAATATCTCCTTCTCTTATGTTAGGGGAGATGAGATCTATTACTAAAAAAACTAAACCAATGTGCATTTCCATAACTCATCACATGTTTAGATAGTGCATTAGTGGGTGACTTAATCCTAATTGCATATAGATGTTCCCTAATTCTATTTTTTCAAAAATCTATTAGTCTTTCCCATGTAAAATGACTTACAAATCTCACATACTGCTAAATATATCACATGAGATGTATTGCAATCAGCATGTAAAGAAAACTCAAAGTGTCTCCCTGTATCTGGATGAACAAAACTACTGTTAGAATTAATATGAGTACAGAAATTACATGTCCCACGAGGAAAAGTTCCCTTCATCCTTTCTTCTGTGTATATATATATATATATATATATATATATATATATATATATATATTAGTAGTTTTATGATGGCATAATAACCTTTTAAGATTTGGTTTGTTCTTACATCTAAATTTCGGTCTATCACCTACTATTGCATGTATATCTGGATCAGTAGTTAAAATTCGCCAATGCTTATTAATAACTTCAGATACTAATTTATTATCTGTAGTAAAATACATAGGAATCTGAATCTCTGATTGCATATCAAAACTAGATTTCATATTCATATCCATTCCATTATTTGAAAAATATGGACTAGCTCTATTTGTTCTTAATTCATATATCTCATTGAGATTTTGCTGTACTTAATTTTCTTTATACCTTCTATCAACAAGCCTTTTCTCTAAAATATTTAATTCTTTCTGAAAACCTTCTTCCAAAGCATTTAACCGTGATACCCTCATACCTTGTCCTGTAATAATATTCTTAAAGGTATACTGTAGATGCATGCTGCTCCTATGTAGCAAGGTGTTTTTATGACATTCTTTTCTATAGACACCTGTACTAATTGTACCATCCATGTATCTTTCTACCAAGACATCTAAGTACTCCATTTTTTCTACAGAAAAATTCAATGAGAACTTTAAAAATCCTGTCATTCTATTCATCTGCTCTATAAAGCTTTTCAGACTTTCAACATCACCAAGCCACAAAAAGAAAACGTCATCCACAAAACATTGATAGAAGGATATAAACTGTTTAAAAGTATCATCCATAAATAATTCTTCTTCTTCCCATTGTGCCAAAAACATGTTGGTGTAGCTGTTGGCACATGAAGTGCCCATCGCTACGCCATCATGCTGTAAATACGATGTCTCATCAAAAACAAATACGTTATTTTTAAGAACAACTTCCAAAAATAAACAAATCAGATCAATCTTGACAAATTCATATTCACTATGTACAGATAAATACTTCTTAACGGCAGTTATGCCTACTTCATTCGGAATAATAGTAAAAAGTGATTGTACATCTAATGTAACAAAGTATGCAGAATCTGCAGTCTGTGTGTTAGTGCAAAATACAAACAAGTCGGTTAAAAACTGTTTAGTATCTTTCAATACTTTTGAATTTAACTCAAGTATTGGATGTAACATTTTCTCAATGTAGATTGAAAATGGCTCAGTACACCATCCTTGACCAGAGACAATAGGTCTCATGGGTGGTTTCACTCGATCCTTATGCACCATAGGTAACCCCTGGATCAAAGGTATCATGGGATGTTCTATAATCAAGAATTCTGATAACTCTTTATCAATCGTTTCACTTTTAACTAAATCTTCTAACATATTGCATATATTATATTGTATCATATCTATAACTTCACGTCCAATAATGGTATAATATTTATCATCACTCAACATTTGTTTCATAGAGTTATTATACCATTCAACATCCATAACAACAATAGGACCACCCTTGTCCGCTGGTCTAATAACTATGGTGTTATCATCCTGTAACCTTTTTAAGGCATTTCTTTGTTTAAAACTTAAATTATTCAAATATTTATCATTACTCTTTCTAAATTTATCAGTAAAAACATTTGATAAATATCATCTTCTTCTAACTTATAAAAGACTTCAATAAGTGGATGGTTATTCGGTGTATACACACTAGGTTTCTTAAATTTGGGCATGTTACCATCATTACTACTACCAAACTCAATCTTTAACGTAACATTCCTAATAAAAGGAAGGTCTGTCAGTACATCTGTTAAATTATTACTTGAAGCTGGAATAAAATGTAGTCCTTTATTCAGGAGACCAATTTTTTCAACATCTAATATTCTTTTGGATAAATTCCAAATTAGGTTCTCCCGACCGTGACCACATTTTCTTCAATGTCTGGCCAGAATGTCTCTCCGGGGATCCCTTCTTCTTTTGTCTGCCATGAAAGAGGTCTGAGGGGGCCACGCTCTGTCAGTCGTTGTTATGTTAAAAATTACTGATAAATTTAGAAAGAGTAATGATAAATATTTTCTCAGATGCTGTGTGGTCAGAAATAACAAAACACTAATTGAAATAACCTAATAATCTTTTAAAATTGCTAAACATATGAAAACTCTCAAAAATAACTTAAAACAGAAAGCAGAATATCTAAAATTGGTGGGGAGTGTAAAAAGTAACAGAACACATGACAAAAAAGAACTGTCAGACACCTAGCTCTGCTGGTTGGAAGCAAACTGACAAAAAACAAAATTGCAAAACTTCTGTGCCTTAACAATCAATGACAATTACCCTATCTGACTGATGAAATTGTGCTCCAGAACTAGCTTGGCTGTGATTCTCTCAAAGACTGAAATGTATATTTATTTCCTAATGTTAGACAACTTAAATGTCAAATCAGTGAACGTATTTACTGCAATTACTGATTAGATATTTAAAGAGCTTTGAAGTACTGTTCAGAAATGTTTCATGTTAGGAACAGTAAAACAGTGATTAAAGTAACTGAGAAATGATTGTACAACACTTGCAGGTTACTACAAGTTAAGAAAAATGAAGAGAGCAATGAGAATAGGTCCGGACTGTTAAACTGTACTTTAAGAAGATAAGAAGGAAATGAAAGTCTTTAAACCACTTAAATGTGTTTATAGACACCAAATGCAAAGAGCAGAATTACAAATATCTTTGGGTCTGAACAAGCAAAATAATAGCAATTATATTTCCTGCATGAAGAAATTTCATTCCTGATCAGGCCTTGTGGAAAGTATTTCCTTAAGAGAAACAAGTTAATTCCTAGAGCTGAGCTACTTAAATGTGAAAAAAGTGTAGGAATTTACTGGAAGTACTCAGTAACAAAGTGTATGACAGTCATCTCATTTTTCTCAGTCTCTCATTGTGGAATGTATTACTACTTTCTTAAATTTTCATTGTAATCTTTATATAGTTCATCCTCATTACCTGTGCATTTTCTGTTTATGGAAATGTTCTCTCCAGAACTCTGCTTTTAGTCCAGTTGGGCTTTCTTGCTAAACTAACTAACTAACTAACTAACTAACTAACTAACTAACTAACTAACTAACTAACTAACTAACTAACCAACCAACCAACTAACTAACTAACTAACTAACTAACTAACCAACTAACTAACTAAGCTTAAAGAGTTTTAAACATTTTTCCCACTGATTAAAATAACTTAATGATATAAAATAGCCAAAGCAAATGTAAATTGTCTTAATTAAGTAACTGAAATGCAGTGGCGTTAAAACAGCTAGAAAATGTTTCAGACTGTTAAAATGAACCTAAAAGGGGTAAAAATAAATAAAAAAATCAGCCACTTAGCTCTGATGTTTAGCAGCAAAGTGGCAAAAATATGAGATCAAAACCGTATGGCATTAATAATCTTCAGCAGTTATATTTGCTGCTTGAAGTAGTCACACTACGAGCTTAACCTCTCACCAAATTCTCTCACAAAGAGAAAGAGGAGTTAATTTTAAAATTTAGACAAGTTAAAAGGAAAAGAGTGCAGCTATGTAACTGATTTTCTGGACATTTTTGAAAAAACCTTAAACAATGTTTTCAGATGCTGTAGATCAAAAAACACTAATTAAAATAACCTAATATTGATTTTAACATTGCAAAACAGATGCATAATATTAAAAGATAGGTGGAGACAGAAAAGAAGAAAAGGAAAAAAGCAGAATCAGAGTGTTAAAATGATCTTAGACAAAAGAAATGACATTTTTTAGCCTGTATGCTTTACTGTTTAGAAGAAAGGTTGGAAAATAATGTAGCAATGAAACACTTTTGGAAACTTACATGCACAATAAGAATTACTTTGTGTGACTAAAGGAATGTTAATTTGAACTAGCCTGGCTATACTTCTCAGAGAAAACTATACCAGGATATAATGCGAAGGTTATTCCACAAAAGTGGAAAAATATGTGGCTATGTAATGGAATTGCTCAAAATTTTGCTTAAATACCTTTAAGATACTTTCCTCCGACTGTGAAAGACAAAAACAGGAAACACTGATTAAAGTAACTTAATACTGATTTAGGTGCAAACTCCTAAAATGAAAATAGTGGAAAACTGCAAACCCCTAAATAGACTATAGCAATTAAACATCTTGAAGTCCATCACTGCCTAGCTCTAATTGTTTTACTAACAGAAAATAAGACAGAGTTCCAAAAGATGCCCTACTTAAATGGTGAAAGGCATGGAACTATTTACTGGAAATGATGACAAGGCTTAAAGAGCTTTAAACACTTGTAATAGATACTCTAGGGCTCTGTAAATCACTTAATAATGTCCACAGAGTAGCTACCTGAAATGCAAAATGCAGAAGATGCACTTCAATCAGAACTGTTAAATAGATGTAGACATAGAAATTTTAGTCATGTCTAAAAAAAGAAAAGAGCTAAACATATACAGATTTTTAAAATGAATTGAAATAGACAAAAAAGAAATTGGCATATTTTTATTATCTTAGTTAGACCAGAAGCAGAATATGAAAATGAACCAAAAAGAGGCAAAGAAATAAAAAAATCTACACTTAACACTGATGTTTAGAAGTAAACTGACAAAAAGAAAGTCCAAAACTTGCACCAAACATAGCTGAGAAACTTTTTGGGCTGTCTGGACAGAATCACTTGCTGTGTTTGCTTGATTAATTTACACATCAGAACTAGCATGGCTTTAACTCTCCACAAAAGAAATCCTGATATAATGTAAATGTTTGTCCACCTATACACTAAAACAGTGCAGATGTTTTATTGGAAGTTCATACTATGTCAGTTTCTATAGCTTTAATAAACTTTACTCACATGTTATTAGGTCAGAAACAACAAAACACTTATTCAATAACTTAATAAATATTTTAAAAATTGCTAAACATATGCAAACTGTCAAAATAAGTTAAAACAGAAAGCAAAAAGAACACATGTAAACATAAAAAAAAAGAAAAATGCAAAACCCTTGGGCCTTAACAATCAATAACAATTACCAATTCTGAGTGATGGATTTGCAATCGTATACTAGTCTGGTTGTAAGTTTTTCAGGGACAGTGTCAAGCACTTAATTTCTACAATTCTGTAGAGTTCAAACTCAGTGTATGTACATTTTCTGTTTATGGAACTTTTATCCCCAGGCGTCTGCTTTCCCAGTCAAGTTAAGTAAGTAAGTAACTAACTAATCAAGTCAGCTTATGGAGTTTTAAACACATTTACCAGATACTGTAGGGTCAGGAGCAGGACATCTCATATTAAAGTAACTTAATGATGTAACAATAACAAAAACAGATGTAAACTGTCAAAAGTAACTGGAATGAAGACGCATTAAAACAGAGAGAACATGCACATACTATGAAAATGAACCTAAAAGAAAGAAAGAAATTGAAAGAATCCACCGCTTAGCTCTGATGTTTAGAAGTAAATTGGCAAAAAGTCCAAAAAGGTAGGGCATTAAAATCTTCAAGGATTGGACATCCTGGCTGAAGCAGTCACAATACACAATTAACATCTCACAAAATTCTCTCACAAATTGAAAAGGCGTTAATTCCAAAAGGTAGGACACTTAAAGGAAAAAGAGTGCATTTATGTAGTGGATTTGCTGGACAGTCTTAAAGAGCTCCAAACACTGTTTCTACATACTGTAGGGCAAACATGCTAAATAAAATAACTTAATATTGATTTTAACTTTGATAACATAGATGCATAAACTTAAAAGATAAAATAAGAAAAAGAAGGAAGAGTCAAACCAGAGACATGCTGTCAAAAAAAGGACAAAAAAAAGATGTGACATAGTTTTATCCCCATAGTTCTGCTGTTAAGAAGGAAAATGACAAAACAATACAGAAGTGTAAAGTCTTTGGAGCCTTGCATACAATCAGAATTACTCTGACTGCCTGACGGAAACATGCTTATGAGCTAGCCTGGATATGATTCTTTGAGCAAAATAAACCAGGATATACATCAAATGTTAATTTTCAAAAGCTGAAAAATATGCAGATATGTCCTGTAATTATGCAAAAAAATCAGATTAACACTTCCCTCAGATTGTGTAGGAAAGAAGCACCAAACACTGACTACAATAACTTAATAATGATTTAGATCTGGATAAAACCTGTGCACATTGTTCAACTTTAATAATGCTGAACTTAGGGCCTCAAGAGGCTATTGGATTTAAATATCTTACATAAAACAGTCACATTCCTACATTAGGCTGACTCTAATGTTCTCTCTAACAGAAAACAAGATACAATTCTACAAGTTAGATTATTTAAATGGTGGGCGGCCATGGTGGTGCAGCGGTTAGCATTGCCACCTCACAGCAAGAGGTTCTCTGGTTTGATCCTCAGCTGGGGTGCCTTCTGTGCAGAGTATGCATGTCCTCCCTGTGGTCACGTGGGTTTCCTCCAGGTGCTCCGGTTTCCTCCCACATCCCAAAGACATGCTGTAGATGGATTGGGCACTCTAAATTGAACCTAGGAGTGTGTGTCTTCTGTGGAAGGTTGGGCGCCGGGCTGGCAACTCGACACTGTAAAACTCCACTGCCAATCATGAGTGGACAGGTGATCTGCTGTGGCAACCCCTGGCTGGGAAAAAGCCGAAAGAAGAAGAAGATTATTTAAATGGTATAAGGTCTGCAGCTATTAACTGGAACAGGTGATTAGAGTTATAGAGAATTAAACATTTTTAATAGCTACTCTATGGTCTGAAGCAGCAAAACAAAATAAGTTAAAATGATCTCAGAATAGCTTTACAAATAGAAACTGCTGAAGATTTACTTAAAGTGGAAAATGAGACAACTGTTAAACAGATGTAGACTAACACATTTTACTTAGGTCTAAAAACAAGAGAATAGCTAAACCTATGCAGATTGTTAAAATGGTCTGAAAAAAAGACATAAAATAAATGGCATCTTTTTATAGTCTTAGATTTCTTGTTGAGAAGGAAACTTGCAAAAAATGTAGTTGTGAAACCTTACACCTCTGTGGACAGAATTAGCTGTTCCTAAAATAACAATTATGCTTCCTGCAGGAAGAAATATCACTCCTGAAGTAACCTTTTTGAAAGAATCTTGCAAAGAGAAACAAAAAGTTAAATACTAATGCTGGACTATTTAAATGGCAAAAATGTCTATATATTTACTCATTTTTTTAGTTCTCATTGCGGAACGCATTACTATTTTCTAATTTTTTGTTCTAATCTCTGTATAGTCCCACCTCATTGTTTGTACATTTTTTGATTATGGAACTTTCTCTGCAGGACTCTGCTTTTAGCCAGTCAGGCTCTCATGCTACACTAACTAACTAACTAACTAACTAACTGAATGAGCTTAATATGGTTTAAACATTTTCCCAGATGTTGTAGGGTCAAGAGCAACATGCCTCTGATTGAAATAGCTTAATGGTGTAAAATAGCTAAAATAGATGTAAATTGTTATAAGTAATTGAAATAAGAATGGAAATAGCTAGAACAGGTGCAGACTGATGCAATAAATATTAACAAGTTAAAAAAAGAAATGGAGAACAAATTAGACACTTAGCTCTGATGTTTAGAAGCAAATGGGCAAAAAGTAGAAGACCCAGTCTTCAGCAGCTGCACTTCCTGCCTGAAGTAGTCACATTACTTAATTAACCTCTCACCAAATTCTCTCACAAAACAAAAGAGAGTTACTTCAATACTTTGGCCACTTGCAGGAAGAAAGTGCAGCTACGTAATTGATTTGCTTGACATTTTTACAGGGCCTTAAACACTGTTCCCAGATGCTGAAGGGTCAAAAAACACTAAAATAACCTAATATTGATTTTAACATGGCTAAAACACGTGCATAATCTTAAAAACAAAATAGAAGAAAATAGACATACTAGATCCAGTCTATTAAAATGAACGTAGAGAAAAAAGAAATTGACTTTTTAGCCTTTATTCTCTGATCTTTAGAAGAATAGTGGTAAATTAATGCAGAAATGAAACATCTTTGGAAACTTGCATACACAATAACAATTACTTTGAGTGCCCGAGGCAGTGTTACTTCTGAGCTATTCTTCTTTGATAATGAGAAACTGGGATATAATTCAAAGGTTAAACCATAAAAGTGGAAAAAATGCAGCCACATACTGGAATTACTCAAACTTTGGATTAACTACCTTTAAAATACTTTTTCCAGATTGTAAAGGACAAAGGCACTAAACACTGATTAAAATAACTTAATACTGATTTAAAACCAGATAAAGCAGATACAAACTTTTAAAATGAAAATTATGCAAACCTGTAGTGTTTTGGCAGACTATAGTAATTAATCATCTTACCTGAAACAGCTACAGTGCTTTACTAGCCTGGTTCTAATTATCTCACTAACAGAAAACTGGACAGATTTCTAAAAGTTGTGCTACTTAAATGGTGAAAAGCTTGCAGATACGTTAGGGCTCTGAAACAGAAAAAAAAAAAAAACATAATGATATTAGAGTAGTAACAGAGATACAAAATGTTGAAGAGGTACTTCAAAAATGAACTGTTAATCATATGCAGACCGACAATATTTATTTATGTCTGAAACAACAGAAGAGATAAAGGCAGAGTTTTAAAATATACCAAAACAAATAAAAAAGGAATTGGCATCTTTTTTGTTTCTTAGCTTTGCTGACAAGTAGGACACTTCCAAAAAACATGGTTGTTTAACTTTTTTGTACTGTATGGACAGAAACACTTGTTCCTCCTGCCTGAATTAGCTACACATCTGAACGAGCATGGCTAAAACTCTCCTCAAATGAAATCCAGATATAATTTAAATGTTTGCCCACCTATTTGCTAAAGAAGATTTTATTTTGGAAGGTATTGTATGCAAGTGTGCAAAAGCTTTACAATTCCATATTGTTTTGCAACTTTTCTTTAAAAAAACAGAGCTATGTGGCTGAAATTATGTTATTTCTTTTCTTTTTTTCTGTCTAAGGTAATTTTAATGGCCTCTATCTGGTTTGACTCTTTCCTTCTATTCTGTTTTTTTTTATCTTTTAAGTTTATGCATCTATATTAACAAAGATAAAATCAATATTAAGTTATTTTAATTTGCATTGTTTGCCCTTAATTTGCATATCTTTAATAAACACCCCACCATGTTTTCAGGTCAGAAACAACAAAACACTAATTCAAATAAGTTAATAATTTTTAAAAAATTGCTAAACATATGTAAACTGTCAAAAGTAACTTAAAACAGAAAAGAAAAACAAGAACACTTATAAAGATAATGAAAAAGAACAACTGTTAGCCACCTAGCTCTGCTTTTGGAAAAAAAAAGCAAAGTACAAAACAGTTGTACCTTAACAATTAATAATAATTACCCATTCTGACTGATGAAATTGCAGTCCTATACTTGCATGGCTACGATTTTTCTCAAAGATCAAGCACTTACTACAACTTTTCAATTAAAAGACAAAAAACAGTATACTTTTCAAATGAAATTACTGACTACAGGCTTATGTAGCTTTATAGTACAATTCATATGTTTTTAAGGTCAGAAACAGTGAAACACTAATTAAGAAAATTGAATAACGATTGAACTGAGACTGCAAGCCATTACAACTTGACAGAAATCTAGAAAACTGTGAAAAAATGTGCAGACTGTTAAAATTAGCTTAACTTTGATAAAGAGACGAAAATCTTTCAGCTGCACAATCATATTTATAAAAGCCAACAGGCAAAGAGCAAAAGAACAAATTTCTTTTGGTCTCAACAAACAAGAACAATACAAATAGCACTTCCTGCATGAAGAAATCTTACTCCTGACCTGGTCTGTTTGAAAGTTTCTCAAGAAAAAAAAACACAAAAACAAAAAAAAAACAGCATTTAATTCCTAATGCTGGATGACGTAAATGGAAAAAAGATTTAGTTATTTACAAGAAGTAGCCAGTAACAAGGTATGACAGTCATCTCATGTTCTCAGTCTTTCATTGCTGAATACATTTCTATTTTAGATCTGGAATTTAGAAGTAAACTGGCAAAAGATAGTTCAAAACTGTAGGGACTTAAAAAAACTTCAGTAATTGCACTTTTTACCCGAATCAGTCACTCTACTTAGTTAGACTCTTGCCAGAGTCTCTCACAAATTGAAAAAGGTGCTTATTCCAAAAGGTAGAACCCTTAAAGGAAAAATAGTGCACCTATGTAGTGGACTTGCTGGACAGTCTTAAAGAGCTCCAAACACTGTTTCTAGATGTTGTAGGGTAAATATGCTAATTAAAACAACTTAATATTTATTTTTAAATTTGTTAATATAGATGCATAAACTTAAAAGATAAAAAAGGAAAAGAAAGAAGAGTCAAATCAGGTGCAGGCTATTAAAAAAAAAAGCAAAAGATGCAACAGTTTTATTCCCATAGCTCTGTTATTAAGAAGGAATGTGGTAAAACAATACAGAAGTGCAAAAGTATAAAGTCTTTGGACCTTTCTATACAATAACACTTTGACTGCATGAAGGAACCTTGCTTATGAGCTAATCAAGACCATTGGTTCAGACCCAAAATTATTTTATTCTCTATGGTCTTGGTACAAAACCTTCTAGGAGTTACGCATGCTTATGAGCTAGTTTGGATAAGATTTTTTGAAAAAAATAAGTCAGGATATAATTCAAATGTTAGTTTTCAAAAGTTGAAAAATATGCAGATGTGTCCTGAAATTACTCAAAAATGGATTAAATTGCTTTAAAAAACACTTTCCTCAGATTGTGTATGAAAGAAGCACCAATTGCTGATTAAAATAACTTAATAATGATTTAGATCTAGATAAAACATATGCAAACTGCTAAAACCTAAATGATGCGGAAAATAGGGGCATAACAGACTACTATATTGAAACATCTTACCTAAAACAGTCACAGTCCTACATTAGTCTGGTTCCAATCTTCTCTCTAATAGAAAACAATATACAATTCCAAAAGTTAGATTATTTAAATGGTGAAACATATGTAGCTATTAACTAAAACTGGTTAAGGGTTAATAGATACTCTAGGGTCTGAAGCAGCAAAACAAAAATTAAAATAAGTTAAAATGATCTCAGACTAGCTTATACAAATACAAACTGTTGAAGATTTCCTTAAAGCAGAAAACAGAAAACTGTTAAACATAAGTAGACTAACACATTTTAATTAGGTCTAAAAACAAGAGAATAGCTAAAGCTATGCAGATTGTTAAAATGAACTGAAAAAAGACGTAAAATGAACATCATCTTTTTATAGTCTTAGATTTCTTGTTAAGAAGGAAACTTGCAAAAAAGCATTGTTGTGAAGCCTTTATGCCTGTATAGACAGAATCAGCTGCTCCAACAATAACAATTATGCTTCCTGCATGAAGAAAACTCACTCCTGAAGTGGCCTTGCTGAAAGAATTCACAAAGAGAAGCAAAAAGGTAATTACTAATACTGGACTACTTGAAGGAAAAAATGTCTAGCTATTTACTGGAAGTATTCAGTAAGAAGTTGTATGGCAGTCATATCATTTTCCTCAGGCACTCACTGTGGAATGCATTTCAAAATGTTTGTTCTACTCTGTGTATAGTCCAACTTCATCCAACCTCATTGTTTGTACATTCTCTTATTATGGAAATTTCTCTCCAGGACTCTACTTTTAGCCCAGTCAGACTTTTCTGCTAAACCAACTAACTAACTAACTAACTAACTAACTAACTAACTAACTAACTAACTAACTAACTAACTAACTACTAACAAACTAACTGACTAACTAACAAAGTAAGCTGAAAGTGGATTCAAGATTTTTCCAGCTGCTGTAGGGTCAAGAGCAACACCCTTCTGATTAAAATATCTTATGGTGCAAAACAGCTAAAACAGATGCAAACTGGCATACGTAACTGAAATAAGAAATCTTGAAAACAGCTAGAACAGGTGCAGACTTTTAAAATGAACCTAAAAGAGTTAAAAAAAGAAATGAAGAAACAAGCAGGCACAATTAGAAGACCAAAACTGTATGGAATTAACAATCTTAAGCAGCTGCACTTCCTGCCTGAAGTAGTCACATTACTTAATTAACCTCTCACCAAATTCTCTCACAAAAGGAAAGAGGAGTTACTTCAATACTTTGGCCACTTGCAGGAAGAAAGTGCAGGTATGTAATTGATTTGCTTAACATTCTCAGAGAGCCTTAAACACTGTTCCTAGATGTTGTAGGGTCAAAAGCACTAATTAAAATAATCTAATATTGATTTTAACATCACTAAAACACATGTATAATCTTAAAAGATAATTTAAAACAGAATAGAAGAAAAGAGCCATATTAGATCTAGACTGTTAAAATGAACTTAGACAAAAAAAAGAAAAGAAAAGAAATGGCCTTTTTAGCCTGTATTCTCTGCTGTTCAGAAGAATAGTGGTAAAATAATGCAGAAATGAAAATTCTTTGCAAACTTATATACACAATAACAATTACTTTGCGTGCCTGAGGCAAGCAGTGTTACTTTAGTAGCCTAGCCATTCTTCTTTGATAAAAACAAACTAGGATATAATTCAAAAGTAAACCGTGGAAATGGAAACATTTGCAGCTATGTGCTGGAATTACTCAAAATGTGGATTAATTCCCTTTAAAATACTTTTTCCACATTGCGAAGGACAAAGGCACTTAACAGTGATTAAAATAACTTAGTACTGATGTCGAACTAAATAAAGCAGGTGCAAACTCTTAAAATGAGAATAGTGAAAACCTGTAGTGTCGCGGCAGACTATAGCAATTAAACATCTTTCTTGAAATAGCCACAGTGCTTCACTAGCTTGGCTCTTCCTCTTACTAACAGAAAACTGGATAGATTTCTAAAAGGTGTACTACTTAAATGGTGAAAAGCTTGCAGATACTTCAGGGCTCTGAAACAGCAAAAAGAAGAAGAAAAATAACTTAATGACATCAGCATAGCTAACAGAGATGCAAAATGTTGAAGAGGCACTAAAAAGAACTGTTAAACAAATGCAGACTGAGAAATTGTATTTGTGTCTAAACCAATAGAAAAAATAAAGATATGCAGTTTTTTTAAATGAACGAAAACAGATAAAAAAGGAATTTACATCTTTTTTGAGTTTTAGATTTGTTGACAAGGTGGACACTTCCAAAAACATGGCTGTGAAACTTTTTGTACTCTATGGACAAAGTCACTTGCTCCTCCTGCCTGGATTAGTAACACATCTGAACAAGCATGGCTATAAAACAGAGCTAAGGGGCTGAAACTATACAATTTCTTTTTTGTTTTGTTTTTTGTCTAGGTTCACTTTAACAGCCTGTTCCTGGTTTGACTCTTTCCTTCTTTTCTGTTTTTTATTTTTTTAATTTATGCATTCATATTAACAATGCTAAAATCAATATTAAGTTATTTTAATTTGCATTTTTGGCCCTAAATTTGCATATATTTAATAACCCCCGTGTTGTCAGATCAGAAACAAAAAACATCAATTAAAATGACTTAATAATTACTTAAAAATTGCTAAACATATGTAAATTGTCAAAAGTAACTTAAAACAAAAAAGAGAAACAAGAACACATGTAAAGATAATGAAAAAGAACAACTGTTAGCCACTTAGCTCTGTTTTTAGAAAAAAAATCAAAGTGCAAAACAGTTGTACCTTAATAATCAATAAGAATTACCCATTCTGACTGATGAAATTGCAATCCTATACTAGCCTGGCTGTGATTTTCTCAAAGACAGAATCAAGCATTTTCAAAAATGTTTCAATTAAAGGACAAGAAACAGTGCTCTTTTCAAATGAAATTACTGACTACAGGCTTAAGTAGATTTGTAAAATTGTGGTTGTAGTTGTATTATTGAGCAACCAAATCTCCCCACCTGAGTTCAGTTATTTACAAGTGAAAAACCCAAGAATATCAGTTATATTTGGGATTCCTGAACTACATAAGGATATCTATGACCCTCCATTTAGACCTATCATTGATGCAAGGGCCTCTAAGACATTTTTTCATGGCAAAATATATTGATTTTCACACAAAAAACTTACTGCAAAAATATAGACATTGTTTAAAAGATTCCTGGGAGTTTTTTGTCCAGGCTCTCCCCGGACTTGTATGCAGAAAATCTAAGTTTTTGACCATTGATATAATAGACCTATACTCAGTTATCCCACATGGGGTAGGGGTGGACTGGTTCTACTCCTTTTTATGGCAAGATGGTGGGTTAGAGCATAGTAAGGCATCAACTATAAGAACATTAACGGAAGTAATACTTGATAATAATTTCATTATGTCTGAAGACTGTTTAAACAAAAAACAAGGTTAGATATGAGGGCAGCATGTGTCCCCATATTCGCCAGTATGGTTCTAGCCTACTGGGAGTTGAACTATGTGTTGAATTCTGAGTACAGGGGGTCTTGGTCATTTTATGGGAGGTTTTTGGATGATATAATTATATTTTGGACTGACACGAGAGACAAGTTGGAGGAATTTTTTTTAATTTCCTCCATGGGACCACTACCTTTTTGAAATTTACCATGACTATGTCTAGTGAGTGCATTAACTACTTGGACATTACCATTAAGGAAAAATAAGGAAAGAGCCAGGTTTGAGTCTAATATTTACAGAAAGCCCACATATTCAAATTCATTGTTACATTTTTCTAGCTGCCATCCAGTAAAGGCATAGGTGGTAAGATTAGCTAGGATGGTTTCAGAGGACACTGAATTTGAAACACAAAGTATTGTGTTAAAGGGTATGTTTAGGAAGAGAGGTTACCTTGATAGCTTCCTTGGTGGAATTTTTCAGGAAGTGGAGCTTAAAAGAAGAAATGAGTACTTCATCCCTTTGTTAGGGAAGAAAGAAGGGGTTAGCCTAGCCCCATTGTGGAGGGGAACTATGAAGACATGGAACAAAATTTTAATAGACCATTGTCTTTTAATATTCAACAATGATTTTTATGGTATAAAGCATATTATTGAAAAAAACTGGTGTGGCTTCCAGATTAATAAGGACTGGGCTAACACAGTAGGTAATGTCCCTAGAGTGGTATATAAAAGAGATTTTTGTATTAAAAACATGGTGGAGACAGAAAGTGGTCCTCGATGATTGGCCTAATTAGGGAAGAGTAGAGGGAGACAATGACCTCTTTCTTCCTGGATGCAAAACCCTTAGTAATGAGATGTGCCACATAGAAGGACTTTCTGACCACAGTGGCAATGTGGTAGTCAAAAGAGAGGTTGCTGTCAACCTGTGTTTCTAGATCTCTTATAATACCTTCAGTGTTCAGTGGATTACCATCAATGTGGTAATTCAAGGGAACAGGGTTTTTTTTCCCAGGAAGATGAATGCACATTTTTTGGCATTGAGCTTAAGGCCATGGTTCTGACACAAGTCATTGGTGTCATTGAGGCCTTTCTGTAGGATGTCAACATCACTTGGGGATATTATAATAGCTTCCAACTTGAAATCATCTGCAAACTTTGTCAGCCAGAGTCCCTTTGTGTTGGCCTGGACTTCAGAGAAGTAGATACCAAATAGGATAGGACCCAGGACCAAACCCTGTGGAACTCCACTCATGATTGGTCAGCAGTCTGACTTGGAGTCAGCTACTTTCACACTGTGGGTTCAATCTGTGAGCCAGTTTGCAACCCACCTAGTGATATAGGGGTTTATGCCTAGCTTAGTGAGTTTTTCTATAATTCCTGAATGGATAATGGTATCAAAGGCCTTGGCCAGATTAAGGTAAGCTGTATAAACCACCTTGCCTTCATCCACAGCTCTGGTGACTGACTCAAAGAAGTCGATCAAGGTGAGCAGGCATGATCTACCCTTCACAAAACCAAACTGTGCAGGATCCAGAGTTTGGAGATTCCCCTTATCCTTGTTTGTTAGATCCATGATGATGCGTTCCATAGTTTTGCGTATCTTTCTCATCAGACTAATTGGGTGATAATTCCTGGGGTCTGTAGTCGCTCCTCCTTTGTGGAGAAGGATGACTGTAGCAGTACGCCATTCAGGAGCGACAAAGCCTGAGGTGAGACTGTGATTGAACAGGGCACACAGGTGAGATGCCAGTTCACTCTGTAGTACATGTAGAACACAGCCTGGGATATTTTGTCAGATCCCATAGAAGCTGTATTCTTGGCCTTGGACAGTGCTGTTTTAACGTATGCAGCAGTAATACTGGGTGCTGACAATCTACTGTTATTGTGATTGGTCTTTTGGGGGGGGGGTAAAGTTAGCACTGAATCTGTTGGCCAGTCTATTGGCAATATCTGTTGGCACAGTATAGGAGGCACCATTGTGCAGTAGCTCAGAGCAAATCTGGGTATTGCTGTGGAGATTCTTTACATAACTATAGAGGGCCTTGTGGTTGTCTTTACTATCTGCTGCAATTCTGTTTTCATGGCTAGCTTTAGAGGATAGGATTTGATGAGTGATCTCAACCTTTTCTTGAGGCTGATAAGGGAGTTTTTCACCTTGAAGGCACCATGACCTGGGCCCGAGGGAGCCTCCAACTCCAAAGAACCAGGAGACTTCCCCCGTACCAAGGAAGTGGGTTCCAGTGCCGATGTAGGTGCTGAGCTCACCCGTGCAAAAGCCCCAAGAGGTAGATTTGGATCTGACAAGCATCCGACCCGACTCTCCTCCCTGGACCCGATGGGAGAGCAATGGCTCCCAGACCCCTCAGCAGAAGATGGTACCAAAGAGGTCGGAGCAGAAGTTGGGACCAAAAAACCAGGGGTGAGTCTCAGACCCGACGGTTCCTCCATAAAGACATCCAAGCACTCCGGCTTCGAAACTACTCAGGTCGGAGGAGGAATAGCAGAAGGGGCAGGAGCAGAAGTCATTTCCAATTCCTTTTGGGCTGGACTTGAAAGGATCTTGGCTAGAGCCAGAGTCTGAAGCAACCTCTTGACCACCTGCTCCAAGTTGTCATCCGATAGACTCCTGGATGATCAAGAGGATGGGGCCAATGATTTTAAGCTGCCAGCCACAGACTGTAAGATGGGTGACTGGGGTACTGAGAATACCAGCTCGAAGGTTGGAGACCAGCTCCGTACATGAATCCTGGTTGGTTCAGCCAAAACTGGGGGAACCGAAGGAACAGTTTTCTTGGGCCCAAGAGCCTTCAGGTCTGAAGTCGAATCCTTTGAGGACCTCTTATCTGGCTGAGAAGCAGGAGCTGAAGAAGAAGCCCTTTTAGTAGACTTGTCCGATTTTAGTGACTGGGGAGTTTTCTGAAGAGGTCTGGGTCCCTTTGAGAGCCTCAGCAAATGGAAGCAGTTCCTTAACCATCAGCTTGTTTCTACTTTCCTGTAGTACCCTGAAACTGAAACCATGACATATTGAACAAGAGTCTTGGAGGTGCACTGAACCTAAACAGTAAACACAACTAGTGTGTCTGTCCATTAAGGACATTTTCTGAGTACAGGAGTTGCTATAAACGGATAATCTCCGTTGCTTTTTTAAAGCTGTCTCGCTATGTTAAACTTGTTTAACATAGCGAGACAGTATGAAGCAATGGAGATCTTGCGTTCTCCGTTGCTGTAAAAAAAAAAAAGAGTTATAGTAATGGAAAAAGTCCGGACAACCGGACCTTTGTCCATTACTATAATTCTGATTCACAACGTGCATGCTGACCAATCAGCGTGTACATTTTTGAATATTTAATTGGGGGGGGGGTCATTGTATAATTCAAATGTTAAACCATGAAAGTGGAAAAATTTGCAGCTCTGTGCTGGAATTACTCAAATTGTGGATTATATACCTTTAAAATACTTTTTCCAGATTGTGAAGGACAAAAGCACTAAACACTGATTAAAATAACTTAATACTGATTTAGAACTAGATAAAACAGATGCAGACTCTTAAAATGAAAATAGTGCAAAACTGTAGTGTCTTAGCAGACTATAGCAATTAAGTATCTTTCCTGAAACAGCGCTTCATTAGCCTGGCTCTAATTCTCTCACTAACAGAAAACTGGAGAGATTTCTAAAAGTTGTACTACTTAAATAGTGAAAAGCTTGCAGATACTTCAGGGCCCTGAAACAGGAAAAAGAAAAAAAAAAAAAAGAATAGCTTAATAATGATATCAGTGTAGCTAATAGAGATGCAAAATATTGAGAGGTACTTAAAAATGAGGTTTGGGACAAACTAATTTGTCCAGGACCCTCTTTAGTGGCTGAGAAAGGGGAGGTATTTTAGGATGAATAAGGGATGTTTGGTATGGTTAAGGCTGGTTACAGGGTCTAGGTTTCTGGACAATAAGGAGTTAAGTGGTTCGAGAGGTTAGGGGAAATGAGGTAGGTTAGGGAGAGACTTAGATTAGTTGAAATATTTGGGAACAGAGGAAGTGATGTCACATTCAGGCGTGAGTTGGTAACCCTCCCTCCTTCCCTATAAACATTTCTTTTGGTTATTGTTAGTTTAAGGGTGGAGAAGAGGGACAGGATTGTTCTGTTCTCCCTCTAGGTAAAGGTGGTCATGGATTTAAGTTGGGGATCAAGTGAGTTGATGGATGCTGCTTGACAATAAGGGAAATGAATTAGATGATGGTTTGATAGGGTAACCAGGTACGCTCCCCATTTAAGTTTGTTTGGGTGAGTAGGTATGCTGCCCTGATGGATGATTTAGCAGGGTGAGTGGGTACACTGCCCTGATGTATTACTTGACAAGGGTGAGTAGGTATGCTGCCCTGTGATCTTCTGAGAATTGTGTAGTTGACTGTTATTTGTTCTATGTAAATAAAGTTTATGGTTATGTAATATTAATAAAGGTCGTTAAATGTCTTTTGTTGTTGGCATGAGTTATTTAAAGGGGGCTGGGACAAAAGAAATGTTAAACAAAATGCAGACTGAAACATTTTATTTAAGCAATAGAAGAGATAAACATATGCAGATTTTTAAAATAAACCATGTCTTAGCTTTGTTGACAAAGTGGACACGTACAAAAAAATAGCTGTGCAACTTTTTGTAGTCTATGGGCAGAGTCACTTTGTCCTTCTGCCTGAATTAGTTACATATCTGAACAAGCATGGCTATAACTCTCCACAAATGTGTGTCCAAATATAATTTAAATGTTTGTCCACCTATGTGCTAAAACAGATCTTATTTAGGAAATTACTGTATGCAAGTGTGCAAAAGCTTTAAAACTCTATTATTTAGCAACTGTACTTCTAAAAAACAGAGCTAAAGGGCTGAAACTATATCATTTTTTGTTTGTTTTGTTTTTTGTTTAAGTTAATTTTAACAGCCTCTACCTGGTTTGACTCTTTCTTTCTTTAATTATTTCTTTAAGTTCATGCACCTTATATTAACAATGTTAAATCAATAGTAAGTATTTTAATTGGTGTTTTTTTGGTCTTAAATTTGCATAGATTTAGTAAACATGTTGTCAGGTCAGAAACAACAAAACACCAACTGAAATAACATAATAATTATTTAAAATTTGCTAAACATATGTAAACTGTCAAAAGTAACTTAAAACAGAAAAGAAAAACAAAAACACATGTAAAGATGATGAAAAAGAACAACTGTTAGCCATGGGTCTATATCATTTAATCGAAACTCACATTGTTAAACCCCTCTTAAACTGTTAAAATGAACTGAAACAAGACATAAAATAAATGGGATCTTTGTTAAGAAGGAAACTTGCAAAAAGCATAGTTGTGAAAACGGTAGGCTGCTATGGACAGAATCAGATGCTACTACAATAACAATTATGCTTCCTGGATGAAGAAAACTCACTCCTAAAGTGGCCTTGCTGAAAGAATCTCAGAAAGAGAAACAAAAAGGTAATTACTAATACTGAACTATTTAAATGGCAAAAATGTCTAGCTATTTACTGGACATATTCAGTAACAAGTTGTATGACAGTTATCTCATTTTCCTCAGGCTCTCACTGTGGAATGCATTACTAAATTTTTGTTCTAATCTGTGTATAGTCCAACCCTATTGTTTGTACAGTTTCTGATTATGGAAATTTCTCTCCAGGACTCTGCTTTTAGCCCAGTCAGGCTTTCCTGCTAAACTAACTAACTAACTAACTAACTAACTAACTAACTAACTAACTAACTAACTAACTAACTAACTAACTAACTAACTAACTAACTAACCTTTAAGTGGATTAAAGATTTTCCCAGCTGTTGTACGGCCAAGAGCAACACCCTTCTGCTTAAAAGAACAGATGCAAACTGTCATAAGTGACTTAAATAAGAAAGCTTAAAAACAGCTAGAACAAGTGTAGACTGTTAAAATGAACTTAAAAGAGTTAAAAAAGAAATGATGAAGCAAACAGGCAAAATTAGAAGACCAAAATTGTATGGAATTAACAATCTTTAGCAGCTGCACTTCCTGCCTGAAGTAGTCACATTACTTAATTAACCTCTCACCAAATTCTCTCACAAAAGGAAAGAGAAGTTACTTCAATATTTTGACCACTTGCAGGAAGAAAATGCAGGTATGTAATTGATTTGCTTGACATTCTTACAGAGCCTTAAACACTGTTCCCAGATGTTGTAGGGTCAAAAACACTAATTAAAATAACCTAATGTTGATTTTAACATCACTAAAACACATGTATAATCTTAAAAGATAATTTAAAACAAAAATAGAAAAAAGTCATACCAAATCCAGACTGTTAAAATAAACTTAGACCTCAAAAATGACATTTTAGCTTGTATTGCCTACTGTTTAGAAGAACAGTGGCAAAATAATGCAGAAATGAAAAATCTTTGTAAACTTGCATACAAAATAACAATTACTTTGCATGCCTGAGGCAGTTACTTTAGAAGTAGTATGGGTATTCTTTGATAAAGAGAAGCTAGGATATAATATAGCAATAACCCACTCCTGGGTGTGGGTAATGCTGGATTTACCCACGGTTGGTGTGGTTTGGTCACGAGGGCGAAGCTTGAGTGGCCAAACAAAGCCAACCGTGGGTAAATCCAGCATTACCCACACCCAGAAGTGGTTATTATTATAATGACATTATTTAAGAAAAAAAATAATTACTTTTCTTAAATAATGGCATTGTATAATGCCTCCTTGCTGCCCTTCCGCAGCTGTCTGGTATTCTGCGGCAGTTCTAATGTACTGTGCATGCCTACGCAGTACATCAGAGCTGTGGGCAAAAGCAACAGAGAAAGCAAGATCTCTGTTGCTTTTTAAAAACTGTTTCACTATGTTAAATGAGTTTAACATAGCGAGACCGTTTTAAAAAAAGCAACGGATAATCTCCGTTGCTTTTTTAAAGCTGTCTTGCTATGTAAAACTTGTTTAACATAGCGAGACAGTATGAAGCAATGGAGATCTTGCGTTCTCCGTTGCTGTAAAAAAAAAAGAGTTATAGTAATGGAAAAAGTCCGGACAACCGGACTTTTGTCCATTACTATAATTCTGATTCACAACGTGCATGCTGACCAATCAGCGTGTACATTTTTGAATATTTAATTGGGGGAGGTCATTGTATAATTCAAATGTTAAACCATGAAAGTGGAAAAATTTGCAGCTCTGTGCTGGAATTACTCAAATTGTGGATTATATACCTTTAAAATACTTTTTCCAGATTGGGAAGGACAAAAGCACTAAACACTGATTAAAATAACTTAATACTGATTTAGAACTTGATAAAACAGATGCAGACTCTTAAAATGAAAATAGTGCAAAACTGTAGTGTCTTAGCAGACTATAGCAATTAAGTATCTTTCCTGAAACAGCGCTTCATTAGCCTGGCTCTAATTCTCTCACTAACAGAAAACTGGAGAGATTTCTAAAAGTTGTACTACTTAAATAGTGAAAAGCTTGCAGATACTTCAGGGCCCTGAAACAGGAAAAAGAAAAAAAAAAGAATAACTTAATAATGATATCAGTGTAGCTAATAGAGATGCAAAATATTGAGAGGTACTTAAAAATGAGGTTTGGGACAAACTAATTTGTCCAGGACCCTCTTTAGTGGCTGAGAAAGGGGAGGTATTTTAGGATGAATAAGGGATGTTTGGTATGGTTAAGGCTGGTTACAGGGTCTAGGTTTCTGGACAATAAGGAGTTAAGTGGTTTGAGAGGTTAGGGGAAATGAGGTAGGTTAGGGAGAGACTTAGATTAGTTGAAATATTTGGGAACAGAGGAAGTGATGTCACATTCAGGCGTGAGTTGGTGACCCTCCCTCCTTCCCTATAAACATTTCTTTTGGTTATTGTTAGTTTAAGGGTGGAGAAGAGGGACAGGATTGTTCTGTTCTCTCTCTAGGTAAAGGTGGTCATGGATTTAAGTTGGGGATCAAGTGAGTTGATGGATGCTGCTTGACAATAAGGGAAATGAATTAGATGATGGTTTGATAGGGTAAGCAGGTACGCTCCCCATTTAAGTTTGTTTGGGTGAGTAGGTATGCTGCCCTGATGGATGATTGAGCAGGGTGAGTGGGTACACTGCCCTGATGTATGACTTGACAAGGGTGAGTAGGTATGCTGCCCTGTGATCTTCTGAGAATTGTGTAGTTGACTGTTATTTGTTCTATGTAAATAAAGTTTATGGTTATGTAATATTAATAAAGGTTGTTAAATGTCTTTTGTTGTTGGCATGAGTTATTTAAAGGGGGCTGGGACAAAAGAAATGTTAAACAAAATGCAGACTGAAACATTTTATTTAAGCAATAGAAGAGATAAACATATGCAGATTTTTAAAATAAACCATGTCTTAGCTTTGTTGACAAAGTGGACACGTACAAAAAAAAAAAAAAAAATAGCTGTGCAACTTTTTGTAGTCTATGGGCAGAGTCACTTTGTCCTTCTGCCTGAATTAGTTACATATCTGAACAAGCATGGCTATAACTCTCCACAAATGTGTGTCCAAATATAATTTAAATGTTTGTCCACCTATGTGCTAATACAGATCTTATTTAGGAAATTACTGTATGCAAGTGTGCAAAAGCTTTAAAACTCTATTATTTAGCAACTGTTCTTCTAAAAAACAGAGCTAAAGGGCTGAAACTATATCATTTTTTGTTTGTTTTGTTTTTTGTTTAAGTTAATTTTAACAGCCTCTACCTGGTTTGACTCTTTCTTTCTTTAATTATTTTTTTAAGTTCATGCACCTTATATTAACAATGTTAAATCAATAGTAAGTATTTTAATTGGTGTTTTTTTGGTCTTAAATTTGCATAGATTTAGTAAACATGTTGTCAGGTCAGAAACAACAAAACACCAACTGAAATAACATAATAATTATTTAAAATTTGCTAAACATATGTAAACTGTCAAAAGTAACTTAAAACAGAAAAGAAAAACAAAAACACATGTAAAGATGATGAAAAAGAACAACTGTTAGCCATGGGTCTATATCATTTAATTGAAACTCACATTGTTAAACCCCTCTTCATCGAACACCTTTTAATCAAACACACAGATCAGAGAATGGACTTTTAATTGATCTGTTTCCCAGGGCAAACCATTGGTATGCCACCATAGCAACCATGGAAAAAAATCAAAAAACCTAAAACCTATCCAGGTGGGGGGTTTTGCCCCCTCACCCCCAGTGTGGGGGGCTGCACCCTCCCACTGTTCTAATTAAATATACCAACTCTGAGATCACACTACAGTGGAGAATAAGGGCAAGTTCCGTATGGTGACCAACTGTTGGTTTGCCCTGGGAAAAACTTTAATTAAAAATCAATTTTCTAATTTGAGACTTTGATTAAAAGGTGTTAGATAAAGAGGGATTTGGCAATGTTAGTTTTGATTAAATGATACAGACCCATTAGAGACTTAGGTCTGTTTTGAGGGAAAAAAGCAAACTGCAAAACAGTTGTGCCTTAACAATCGTTAACAATTTCTCATTCTGACTGATGAAATTGCAATCCTATACTAGCCTGGCTTTGCTTTTCTCAAAGACAGAATCAAACATTTAATTCATACAATTTTTCAAAGACAAGAAACAGTGCAGTTTTGAAATGAAATTACTGACTACAGACCTAAGTAGCTTTGTAGAACCATTCATATGTGTTTTAAGGTCAGAAACAGTGAAACACTAATTAAAAAAATCGAATAATGATTGAACAGTGGATGCAAGTTATTACAACTTAAGACAGAAATGATGTTTGGAACAGACAAATTTGTCATGGGACATCTTTAGTGGGGAGGGAAGGGTGTAGATGAGCAGGCATGGGATGGATGGGGTTAGAAAGGTCAGGCAGATAAGCAAGCGGTTAAGGCGGTTAGGACAAGGAAGGGTTAGTTAGTGGAAGGATGAAGGGAAGAAGTGAGGTATGGAAGGGGAGGGTCTTGGGGGGGGGTTGAAATTGTGAATTGTCTTTGGGAGGGACATTTTGGCATGATTTTGTTCAGTATAGGATCACGTTCGAGACAACCTGAGGTTGGAGAGATGAGTGCAGATTTCCTATATTAATAGTATATATATATATATATATATATATATATATATATATATATATATATATATATATATATATATATATATGGGTTCTGTTCAGAATTTCGAAGCTCCAAACTTCGAATTTCATATGCTCAAAAATCATATGTTCGAAGTTTCAAAACTTCAAAATCCTGAACGGAGATCAGCATACAGCACAGACTGGGAGATTTCCCTTGTTCTCGCTGTAGTACGATCTCGGAGTTGGTATATTTAAGTTGCGGGGGGTGTGGGGGGCACAGCCATGTTTTAGTGTTTTGGGTGTTGTTTTTGGGGGGTTCACAATTTCGAGATTCCAATATCTTGAGATTCTGAACTTGATATTCTGAAACTCAAGATTTTGGGATTTCGAAATTTCATAGTGACCCTATAAAGTTATATAGTTTGGTGGTGCTGGGTTTGAGAGCCAGGGTTCCTGCAGATGGCTTGTTTTGTGAGAGCATGTGCTGGCTGGGATATATCCGTGAGCAGTAGAAGATGGTTTGGTTGGTTGGTGTTTCTGCTGAAGTGCTTTGGTTGGTGAACATCACTTACTGTAGATGATACAAAAAAATGGTTATTGGTTCTGAGGCTTTGTCATTGGTGTTGTTGGGTCTTCATTTCCCATTCTGGCACATTTTGTAGACCTTATCTAGTGCACTGTAGCATTATCAGAGAAATTGATAGTGAGTGTAATGTAACTCAGAGAGGACTCCTCTTGTTTGTTGCATGCAGACATTGTAGACTGTTTGTGTTGTACCCCTATATGTGATGTTTGAGAAGTAGTGTCTGGCCGTTAATGGGAGTGAAATGTTTATGTTGTCTGTGAATAGAAACAAAAAGTGTTGTAGCATGGTGAACTATGTTGGCTATAAATAAATAACTTGCAGTTGGTGTTGTTTTGGTTATTTGTTATAGAAAGTTTACCTACAAGGTCCAAAAGGACATTGGAAATTAAGATGAATGCAGTTATGTTCTTCCTGTGGAGTTTTTTGGCAGCAACTTCTTGGGTCTTTTCCTTCTTGGACTCTGGTGGCTGTGGACTGCTCAGGTTCATACTGTTTCTTTATTGGTGGTCTTCAGTGGGGTGAGCACATTACCACAGGGACAGAGGAGCTCATGGTGGTGTTCCCAGCTAGCAGCTCAGTGGTGGTGTTGGCCATTCCTGCTCATGCATGGTAGCGGTTATTAAAAAAATATAGGAAAGAAGAAGAAAACAAAATGGCATATTAACTACTCTGGGGGGTAACCATGCCTTCCCTTGCAGATTGGCCCTCCATTTGGGGTAGAACACTGAGCAAGGAATGGAAGGGGAGCAGCAGGAGGTGTTTTCATGGGCATGGGTCCCTTTTGTATTGGCTGCTTCCATGCATGAATGGTAGTAGTTTTTATTATACATATATACGTATTTAAAAAAAAAGTCATTACTCCATGCATCTGTCAGAGCTTGCACTAGGCCCTTCGGAAAGTACACTAGGTGGACAGCTCATGGGGAAGCTAAGACCCATTAAAAAAAATACACTGATAATTCACAGGGAGTGAGCTCCATTACATAGTACTGTCATTACCTGGGGAGAGGGGTTGGGCATCTGTAGAAGGCTTAGGTTGTTTACCTTACAGACACTGGGTGAAAGGTTTGACTCTCACCTTTAAAGGTTGATTCTGTGATCAGGCTGCATTTAGTTAGATCAGAGAAGGGCTCTGCCAGACAAGGCTGCATAGCATGGTGGGTTAATGTAGTGTGTTACAGCTGATAGTGTCCTGGACTCGACACGTGGCAGAGATGTTTTATTCTTCAGAGAGATAGTCTTGGTCACTTAGTGGGGCAGAAAGGTAAGATGGGAGACCCTCCCCTTTTAAATTTTTTTGTGTGTTGTGCTTTTACCTCATTTCAGTTTTTGGTGCTAGACATGGGTGATGTCCAGGCTTTGTGGCAGAGGTGGTCAAACATCGTGGCCCAGCTGGAGGACCTTTTCTGATAGATCCCAAGCAGTGACAATGTAATGGCAGGGATGCAGAGGCAAATCAATCGTAAGAGATGGTAAACAGTGAAGACTAAGCAGACAGCCAGAGACAAGAGAACACGCCAGATGCAGCCCAGTGAGGAGACAACAGCTGAGGTCTTGACGTTGAATTCAGCACTTGCTGTTCCTGCAGGTAATAATTCTACAGTTTTTGCTGGGGAGATGGAGCAGAAGTAGCAGGAGGCAGGGGGTGAGAGAGCCATACATTTGGGTAACAGGGTTAACAGATTGCCTACATCATCAGAGGGTCCAAGGGGGCTCATTGGGGGTCTGCAGACTTTAGTGGGAGAGGGGTGTGGTGTTGAGGAGCATATTTTTGGTAGGGACAGTCCAGCCATGATTGGTAGTTTGTCATCACAGGGGAAGATGATGACTTTTGCTTCGAGCAGGTGGGGTCAGAATTTGGGATGCAACCAGGTGATTGGTTGTTTACACAGGTGCTGGGGCAAGAGAGTGCGGTGGTCTTTCTAACTCCTCACATACTACCTATTGTAAAAGAAAAGATTTGGAAAGGAGAGTACGTGGACATCTTTGAGCTAATTGATGCAGGTGGTGTCCAATGCTTTTTGGAAGCTGAGACAGAAAATGGGAAAGATCTCTTGGCAGCCTTTGCTGCCCTCGGTCAAAGGCAAGTGGAGAAGATGCAGCCAAGAACGTGGGGGAACTGGGTTTTGGGATTTATTTACTACATGGTGGTATGGTTGGAGAAGGATGGTTCTTTGGCTTTTCTCTCTTGGCTTATTTTCTGACGATATGGGAGGTACAAAGGATACAGGCTGGAAATGCTTGGGTGTGGTATGACCAGAAATTTTGCAAGAGGAAGACAGTTGATAGGTCCATGTGATGGGAGGTGAGACGCCCTGATATATGGTTGTCCACTATGATGATCAGCTTCAGTGTGGGAGGCAGAGGGAGTAAGGTGGGGAAGGAGGTGTTGGGGTATGCTGGGCCTTCAATGCAGGAAGATGTGCTTGGATGGCATGCAGATTCATGTATGCTTGCTCGAAGTGCACAGGTGTTCACCCAGTGGTGCAGTGTGGGAGGCAGGAGGGCTAATTGGTGGGGCAGCCATTCTTTCCTGGACAGATTGGAGTAGGGGGGCCACCTCCAGGGGTACAAGGGGTACATGGCAGGGGTACATTTTGTGGTCAGAGAGGGGGGGCTGTTCAAGGGGCAAGGGGACATGTCAGGGACACATTCTCCTATTAAAGTGCATGTCTTGTGGGACATGCTTTTGCAGTACATGCAGCCAATGGTGGTGGGAAAATTGATTGAAGGTTTTGCAAAGGGGTTTCCTATTATGTTGGAATTAGTCGGTGATGGAGTAGTGGTAAAAGATTTGAGGTCAGTGCGGGGGTGGGAGATTATTTTGAAGGCTTTGGTGGAGAAGGAGTGTCAGGTGGGCTAGTTATTGTGCCTGTTCAATACCCCTCCATTTGCCAGTTTTAAGGTCTCGCCATTGAGATTGGTACCTAAAAAGCAGCTAAGGGCATTTTATTTGATTCACCATTTGTCTTACCCTGAAGGGAAGTCTGTCAATTACTTCATTTCAGTGGAGGAGGCTAAGGTGAGATATATGTCATTGAATGACGTGGTCCACATTACAGGTTTTAAAGATCCATGGTTGGTTAAGGTGGACATTGAGTCTGCCTTTTGCTTGTTGCCAACTCAAGAGGAGGATTAGCTATTTTTGGGCATGGTGGTGGGGGGCAAGTTTTATTTTGACAAAGCCATGCCAATGGAATGTTCAATAGCCTACTCCACTTTTGAGAAGTTTAGCATGGCTTTGCACTGGAGATGGCAGCAACAGGTAAATAAGCAGAGTGGTGCATTATTTGGAGGATTTTTTACTTGTAGGTGAAGGGAATGAGGGAGTGGTGGTGGCTATGCATGAGTTTTTGAGGATGTGCGAGGAACTGGGAATAGTGTTGGCCATTCAGAAGTAGGAGGGTCCAGTGAAGGTATTAGATTTTTTGGGGTTAAGCATGGATGCAGAACAGGGATTATTCTGCTTACTGGAGGACAAGGTAGCAAGGCTGAAAGAAAAGATAGTTTGGATGAAGGCTAGGGACAAGGTGCGGATGAGGGATGCTATGGAACTCTTAGGACTATTGAATTTTGCCTGTTGGGCTGTACACCTGGGATGGACCTTTTATAGGTTGGTAGCTTTTCTGCTGAAAGGGGGTAAAAGTAAGCACCACTGGGTGAAAATTGGCCAATTGACTTTGGAGGATTTAACATTGTGGTTGCAGTTTTTAGAGCAATTTAATGGCATTACCCTTTGGCAGTGGGATTGGGTAGGACAGGGGAAGTTACAGCTGTTCACTGATGTGACAGGGGGAATTGGTATTGGGGTGTTTTTTAGGGGACAGTGGTTTGTGCTGCCATGGAGTTAGTGAGGGGGAATATTTTTTTGGGAGAAAGGAAGCCTGGAGTGGTAGAAGCAAGTGTTTGGATGCTGCTTGCACCTGGTGATTTGCATGGAAATGAGGTTTTGGGATGAAGGTGAGCGACTGAACTCTGCCTGAAGTGTGACGATAAGTGAGTGGGTGGAGGAAGCTGCTATTTTACCAAGGGTGAAGGTTTTATGCTGCCCTTATGGATGGTCATTTGATTTTGATGTGCAAAGAAAGGAAGTTATGTTTAATAAAGTTATGATGCATTTGTTTCTTTATGTTCAAGCAATAAAAATTGTCAAAGTCTTTTGGTGTTTTGTTACTTTATTAAAGTGGAACGTGACAAATCTAGAGAACAGTGAAAAAATGTGCAGCCTGTTAAAATGAGCTTAAATATAATAAATAAATGAAAACCTTTCAGCTGCATAACTGCTTTTATAGAAGCCAACTGGGAAAGAGCAAAAGAACAAATTTATTTTGGTCTCTACAAACAATAACAATATGAACAGTATTTCCTGCATGAAAAAATCTTACTCCTGAACTTGCCCAAGTGAAAGTATATCAAGGAAAAAAAGAAAGCATTTAATTTCCAATGTCGGACAGCATAAATTGAAAAAAGATTTAGCTATTTACAAGAAATAGTAACAACGTATAACCATCATCTTATGTTCTCAGTCCCTTAATGCTAAATAAATTTCTGTTTTGAAAGTTTGTTCTAATATTTTGTATAGTTCATACTGAATGGATGTACATTTTGTGTTAATTGAATTTTTTTCTCCCGGATTCTGGTTTTAGCCCATTCAAGCCTTCTTGCTAAATTACCCAAATGACTGACTGACTAACTAACTAACTAACTAACTAACTAACTAACTAACTAACTAACTAACTAACTAACTAACTAACTAACTAACTAACTAACTAACCAACCAACCAAACAACCTACCAACCAACAAACCAACTAACTAACTAACTAACTAACTAACTAACTAACTAACTAACTAACTAACTAACTAACTAATCAAGTCAGCTTAAAGAGTTTTAACCACCTTTCCTAGATGCTGTAAAATGAGGAGCAGGACATCACTGATTAAAATAACTTAGCAATGTAAAAATAGTTAAAACAGATGCAAACTGTCAGAAGTAATTGAAATTAAAATACATGAAAACAGCTAGAAGAGGTGCACACCGTGAAAAATGAATTAAAAACAGATAAGTAAATGACAAAGATCCACCACTTAGATCTGGCAATAAGAAGCAAACTGGCAAAAAGTCCAAACTGTATGGTCCTAAGAAACTTCAGTAATTCCACCTTTTGCCTGAAGCAGTCACAGTACTCAATTAGCCTCTCACCAAATTCTCTCACAAATTGGTAAAAGTGTTAATTCCAATAAGTAACACTCTTAAAGAAGAAATAGTGCACCTATTCAGTGGACTTAATGGACAGTCTTAAAGAGCTCCAAACACTGTTTCTAGATTTTGTAGGGCCAAAATACACTAATTAAAATAACTTAATATTGATTTTATTATTGTTGACACAGATGTGTAAACTTAAAAGATAAAAAAAAACAGAAATGAAGGAAATAGTCCAATCAAGTAAAGGCTGTAAAAATTAACTTAGACAAAGAACAAAACAAACTAACAAAAAAACCCATAAAAGTAAATGGCATGGTTTCAGACCAATAGCTGAATTGTAAAGCCTTTGCACACTTGGCATGCAGTAACAATTAGTTTGACTGCCTGAAGGAAACATGCTTATGAGATAACCTGAATATGATTATCTGAGAAAAAAAACAAGGTTATAATTCAAATGCTAGTTTTCAAAACTTGAAAAATATGCAGGTATGTCTTAGAAAGAGGAAAAATTGTATTAAATTGCTAAGAAAACACTGTCCTCAGATTGTGTAGAAAAGAAGCACCAAACACTGATTAAAATAACTTAATAATTTAGATCTAGATAAAACATGTGCAAACTGTTACAGTTAAAATAATGCTGAACGTAGGGCCTCACCAGACTATTGCAACCAAACAGCTTACCTAAACAGTCACAATCCTACATTAGCCTGGCTCCATTTTTTTCTCTAACAGAAAACAAGATATAATTCCAAAAGTTAGATTATTTAAATGGTAAAGGTCTGCAACTATTAACTGGAACAACTGATAAGGGTTATAGAGCATTGTTGTGTCTTTCGGCTTTTCCCGGTTAGGGGTCACCACAGCGGAACTCCGGTCCGCTAATAATTGGCAGTAGATTTTTACTTGCCGACTTGCCGGCCCTGACGCACAACCTTCAACGAAGGTATGCCCATTCACGCATGTCTCTACACAGAAGACGCTCTAGCTGAGAATCAAACGGGACAACGTCTTACTGTGAGGCAACAATGCTACCGCAGCACCACCACCGCAGTCAAAACACTTTTAATAGATACTGCAGAATTTGAATCAGCAAAGTAAACATTAAACTAAGTTAAAAGTGATCTCAGAGGAGCTTATACAAATACAAACTGTTGAAGATTTACTTAAAGCAGAAAACAAGAAAACTGTTAAACAGATGTAGACTAACATATATTATTGAGGTGTAAAAATAAGATCATAGCTAAACATGTGTGGATTGTTTAAATGAACTGAAAAAGGCATAAAATGAATTGCATCTTTTTTATAGTTTTGGATTTCTTGTTAATAAGGAAACTTGCAAAAAACATAGCTGTGAAACATTTTGGCCTCTTTGGACAGAATCAGTTGCTCCTACTGTTGGAATATGTGACACATCTGAACTAGTATGGCTATAACTCTTTGAAAAAGAAATCCAGGTTTAATTCTAAATGTTTGTCCACTTAAACATTGCAGATATTTAGTGGACATTTACAATTTATCAGTTTGAATAATTTTAATAAAATTTCTCAAGATGCTCTCAGGTCAGAAACAACAAAACATTGATTAAAATAACCTAATAATCATATAAAAATAGCTAAACATATGCAAACTGTCAAAAGTAGCTTCAAACAGACAGCAAGAAAACATCTAAAACTGCTGGAGAGTGTCAAAAATAACATAGAGCACATGATAAAAAAAACAACTGTCAGCCATTTAGCTCTGTTGCTTGGAAGCAAACTGTCAAAAACATAAGTGCAAAAATCCTGGGCCTTAACAATCAGTGACAATTACTCTTTCTGACTGATGAAATTATACTAAAGAAGTAGACTGTGATGCTCTCAAAGAATGAAACAATCATTTTATTCCTAATGTTGGACAACTGAAATGGCAAAACAATGATCATTTTTTACTAAAATTATTGATGAGATACATAAAGAGGTTTGAAATACTCTTCAGACATGTTTTAAGGTCAAAACAGTAAAACACTGATTAAAATAGCTGATAAATTATTGAACAGCAGATGCAGATTATTTCACTTAAGAGAAATGAAAACATCTCTGAAAACATGTGTAGACTGTTAAATTGAACTTAAAGAAGATAAAAAAGAAATTAAAATCTTGCAACCACTTAACCCTGTTTACAGAAGCAAACTGGGAGATAGCAAAAGTATAAATCTCTTTGGGTCTGAACAAACAATACCATAATAATAACAATTATGCTTTCTGCATGAAGAAATCTACTCCTGAACTGGCTTTGATGAAAGTATTTCCCAATGAGAAACAAGTTAATTCCTAATGCTGGGTATTTAAATGGCAAAAAAAGTTTAGGTATTTGCTGTAAGTAACAAATTTTAGGACTCATCTCATTTGTTCTTAGTCTCTCACTGTGGAATGCATTACTATTTTCTTGATTTTTTTTCTAATCTTTGTATTGCCCAGTCTCATTGCATGTGCATTTTCTGTTTATGGAAATTTCTCTCCAGGACTCTACTTTTAGCCCAACCAGGCTTTCCTGTGAAACTAACTAACTAACCAACTAACCAACTAACCAACTAACTAACTAACGAATGAACTAACTAACTGACCAACTAACTGACCAACTAACTGACCAACCAACCAACCAACCAACTAACTAACTAACTAACTAACTAACTAACTAACTAACTAACTAACTAACTAACTAACTAACTAACTAACTAAGCTTAAAGAAGTCTAAACATTTTTCTCAGATTTTGTAAGGTCACAAGCAAAACTCCTCTGATTAAAATAACTTACTAATGTAAAAATAGCTAAAACTGTCATAAGTAGCAAATACAAAAGGTTGAGAACAGCTAGAACAGGTGGAGACTGTTAAAACAAACTTCAAATAGTTAAAAAGAAAGGAAGAAAAAATCAACCACTTAGCCCGCATGGTTAGAAATTACCTGGCAAAAATTGAAGACCAAAACACTATGGCATTAACAGTCTTCAGCAGTTGCACTTGTTGCCTGAAGTAGTCACATTATTTAATTAATCTCTCACCAAGTTCTCTCACAAATGGAAACAGGAGTTAATTCAATAGTTTGATCACTTGAAGGAGGAAAGTGCAACTATGTAATTGCTTTGATTTATATTCTTAAAGAGCCTTAAACATTGTTCCAGAATTTGTAACATCAAAGCACTAATTAAAATCACTTAATATTAATTTTAACATGCATAAACTTAAAAGACAATTTAAAATAGAATAGAACAAAAGAGCCAAAACAGATCCAGGCTGTTAAAATGAAATTAGGCAAAAAAGGAATGACATTTTTAGCCTGTATGTTCTGTTGTTTAGAACAAAAAGTGGCAAAATAATGCAGAAATGAAAATTATTTTGAAACTTGCATAGACAATAACAATTATTTTGCACGCTTGAAGCAATATTAATTTTGAACTAGCCTGGCTATACTTCTGAAAGAAATAGAGAAGGAGATGTAATTCAAAGGTTAAACCACAAAGTGGAAAATTGTTCATTTGTGTATTGAAAATACTCAACATTTGGATTAAATACCTTTAAAACATATTCTCCAGATTGTGAAGGACAAAAGCACTAAACACTGATTAAAATAACTTAATACTGATTTAGAACTTGATAAAGCAGATGCAAGCTATTAAAATGAAAACAGTACAAAACTGCAGTTCCTTAGACTGTAGGAATTAAACATCTTAACTGAAACAGTCACAATTCTTCACTAGGCTGGCTGTAATTCTCTCACTAACAGAAAACAGGGCACAGTTCTAAAAGTTGTACTAATTAAATGGTGTAAAGCTTGCAGATACTTTATGGCTCTAAAATAGAAAAAAAGTATAACTTAATAACAATCTGAGAGTAATTAACAGAGGTGCAAAGTGCTGAACAGCTACTTAATTCAGAACTGTTTAACAGATGTAGGCTGATACATTTTATTAATGTCTAAAAACAGGAAAAGAGTTAAATATATGCAGAATTTTAAAATGAAATGAAGCAGATAAAAAAGGAATTGACATCTTTTTAGTGTGTTAGCTTTGTTGTCAAGCAGGAAACATGCAAAAAACATAGCTGAGAAATGTTTTGTACTCTGTGGATATAATCACTTGCTACTTCAACTTGAATAAGTTACACATTTGAACTAGCATGGCTCTTACTCTCCACAAAATAAATCCAGACATAATTTAAGAATATGTCCACCTATGCTTTAAAACAGTACATATATGATATTGATAGTTCACAATGTATCCGTTTGCATAGTTTTAATAAACTTTCCTCACATGTAGACATGTCAGAAGCAACAAGACATTACTTTAGACGACCTAATAATTATCGAAAAATTGCTAAACATATGCAAACTGTTAAAATAAACTTGAAACAGAAAAAAGAAAACAAGAGCAAATGTAAACATAACAAAAAGAACAATGGTTCACCACTTAGCTTTGTTTTTAGAAGAAAAAAGTGCAAAACACTTAGGCCTTAGAATCAATAACAATTACCAATTACAACTGATGAAATTGGAATCCTATTCTAGTCTAGCAGTGATTTTCTCAAAGACAGAATCAACCATTTAATTTTTACAGTTTTGTGCGGTTCAAACTCAGTGTGTGCACATTGTTTATGGAACTTTTCTCCCCAGGGCTCTGTTTTTTAGTCCAGTCCAGTCTTCTTGCTAAACTAAATAAACTAAACTTAAACAGTTATAACTACCTTTTCCAGATGCTGTAGGATCAAGAGCATCACCCTTCTGATTAAAATAACCTAATGATTTAAAATAGCTAAAACAGATGCAAACTGTCATAAGTAACTCAAATATGAAAGGTTGAAAACAGCTAAAACAAGTTGAGACTGTCAAAACAAACTTAAAAGAGTTAAAAGGAAATG
Source organism: Protopterus annectens (assembly GCF_019279795.1). Classification (NCBI taxonomy): domain Eukaryota; kingdom Metazoa; phylum Chordata; order Ceratodontiformes; family Protopteridae; genus Protopterus; species Protopterus annectens. The sequence goes on from NC_056731.1 coordinate 303,013,719, forward strand.
TAGAAAAAAATCAACCACTTAGCTCTGATGTTTAGAAGTGACCTGGCAAAAGTAGAAGACCAAAAGTCTATGGCATTAACAATCTTTGGCTGTTTACACCCTGCCTGAAGTAGTCACACTACTGAATTAACCTCTCACCAAGTTCTCTCACAAATGGAAAGAGGAGTTAATTCAATAGTTTGACCAATAGTCAATAGTTTCAATAGTTTGAAGGAGGAAAGTGCAACTATGTAATTGATTTTTTTGATATTCTTTAAGAGCCTTAAACAGTGTTCTCAGAATTTATATGGTCAAAAGCACTAGTTAAAATAACCTAATATTAATTTTAGCGTTATTAAAACACACATATAATCTTAAAAGATAAATTAAAATACAATACCAGAAAAGAGCCAAACAAGTTCCAGACTGTTAAAATGAACTTAGACAAAAAAGAAATTATACTTTAGACTGTATGCTCTGATATTTATAAGAACAATGGCAAAATAATGCAGAAATGAAAAATCTTTGGAAACTTGCATACACAATAACAGTTACGTTGTGTGCCTAAAGCAATGTTACTTCTGAACAACCCTGGCCATACTTCTCTGAGGAAAAGAAACAGGATATAATTCAAAGTTTAAACTACAAAAGTTGAAAGATTTGCAGTTATGTTCTGGAATTACTCAAAATTTGGATTAAATACCTTTAAAATACTTTCCCCAGACTGTGAAGGATGGAAGCACTAAACAGTAATTAAAATAACTTAATACTGATTTAGAACTAAATAAAGCAGATGCAAGCTGTTAAAATGAAAATAGTGGAAAGGTGTATTGCCTTAACAGAATACAGCAATTAAACATCTTACTGGAAGCAGTCATAATCCATCACTAGTTTGGTTCTAATTATTTCACTAATGTAAAACAGGATACAATTCGAAAAGTTGTACTAGTCAAATGGTGAAAAGCTTGCACATACATCAGAGCTCTGAAACAAAGAAAAAATAGAATAACTTAATAATGATTTCAGAATGGGTAACAGAGATGCAAAATGTTGAAGTGGTACTTAAAAAAGAACAGGTAAAGAGATACAGACCTAAACATTTTATTTATCTCTAAAAACAGTAGAAGAGATAAGCATATGCAGATTTTTTTAAATGAACTGAAAGAAACAAAAAAGGAATTAAAATATTTTTCAGTCTAGGTTTTGTTGTTTAGGAGGACACCTGCAAAAAAAAAAAATAGTTGTGAAACTTTTTGGACTGTTCCTTCTGCCTAAATTAGTTAGACATCTGAATCAGCATGGCTATATCTCTACACCAAAAAAATCCAAATGTAATTTCAGTGTTTGTCCTCCTATGATCTAAAAAAGTGTAGATCTTATATTGGAAGTTCACAATATATCAGTTTGCATAGCTTTAATAAAGTTTTCCCACAAGCTGTCAGGTCAGAAGCAACAAAACACTAATTCAAATAACCTAATCATTATTTAAAATGGCTAAACATATGCTAGCCGTCAAAAGTAACATTAAACAGAAAACAAAAACAAGAACACATGTAAACATTACAAAAAAGAACAACCATTAGACACTTAGCTCTGTTTTTAGAAGAAAACAATAAAGTAAAAACATATGGGTTTTAACAATAATTAACAAATGAAATTACTGATTACAGGCTTACGTAGCTTTGAAGAACCATTCATAGATGTTTTAAGGTCAGAAACAGTAAAACACTAAAAAAACTGAATAATGGTTGAACTGTGGACACAGACTAATACAACTTAAGACAGAAATTTACAGAACAGTGAAGAAAAGGTGCAGGCTGTTAAAATGAGCTTAATTTTAATAAATAAATTAAAACTATTCAGCCACTTACCACAGTTATAGAAACCAAGTGCAAAGAGCAAAAGAAAAAAATCTCTTTGGTTCTTAACAAATAAGAACAATATGAATTGAACTTATTACATGATGAAATCTTACTCCTGAACTGGCCTGATTGAAAGTATATCAAAAAGAAGAAAACATTTAATTCCTAATGCTGGGCAACATAAATGGAAAAAATCTATAGCTGTTTACTAGAAGTAGTCAGTAACAAGGTGTATGAAAGTCTTCTCAAGATCTCAGTCTCTCATTGCTGAATATATTTCTATTTTGAAAGTTTGTTCTAGTATTTTGTATAGTTCAGACTCATTGCATGTACATTTTCTGTTCATGGAACTTTTCTCCCTAGGGCTCTGCTTTTATCTCAGTCAAGTCTTCTTACTAAATTGAACAACTAACTAACTATATAACTAACCAACAAACAATCTAATTAATTAATCGAGTCAACTTAAAGAGTTTTAACCAACTTTCCCAGATGCTGTAAGATGAGGAGCATGATATCTCTGATTAAACTAACTAATTAACTAACTATGTAACTAACCAAAAAACAATCAAATTAATTCATCGAGTCAACTTAAAGAGTATTACCAGCTTTCCCAGATGTTGTAAGATGAGGAGCAGGGCATCTCTGATTAAAATAACTTATGTAAAAATAGCTAAAATAGATGCAAACTGTAAGACATAACTGAAATTAAAAAGCATGACAACAACTAGGGCAGGTGCAGACTGTGAAAATCAATGAAAAAAAATAAAAAAATGAAAAATATACCACTTAGATCTGATGTTTAGAAATAAACTGGCAAAAAACAAAGTCCAAAACTGTGGGGTCTTAATAAACTTCTGTAATTGTACTTTCTGCTGGAAGCAGTCACAATGCTCAGTTATCTTCTCCCCAAATCCTCTCAGAAATTGAAAAAGGTGTTAATTCCAAAATGTAGAACACTTCAAGGAAAAATAGTCCACCTATGTAGTGTACTTGCTGAGCAATCTTAAAGAGCTCCAAACACTGTTTCTAGATGTTTAGGGCCAAAAAACACTAATTAAAATAACTTAATATTGATTTTAACAGTGTTAATATAGATGCATAAACTTAAATGATAGCATTGTTAATATAGATGCATAAACTTAAATGATAGCATTGTTAATATAGATGCATAAACTTAAATGATAGCATTGTTAATATAGATGCATAAACTTAAAAAAAAAAAAACAGAAAAGAAGGAAAGGCTCAAAATAGGTACAGGCTGTTAAAATTAACTTAGAAAAAAAAAGTAATGACATGCCCTGGGATTCAGGAATGGCTGTTTTCCATGCAGGAACAATGTAGGAGCTCCTGCATGACAAATGGCTGCAGAGAGATCAAGCGGCCCTACACTGTTCCTGCACGGAAAGCCGTGCGGGGTGCAAATAACCTCATTTGCTGGTACAAAACATGCAAATGAGGTGATTTTGCGATCCATGAAGCAGGCCGGACTCTGTTCAGGAACAGTGTCCAAGCAGAAATGCATTCAGTTAGTAACTAAATACATTTCTACATCTGAGCAAACAGAGGCAGGACAGCTCATGTAAAGCATGTATTACAGTGAAACACACATGCCAATGGCCAAATGTAAGGCCATTGGCATTAATAAATGTTTATTTTTTTTTAATTAAACTTTTTTTTTTTTGGCTGATCATGGCCATTTAAGCTTAGGGCAGTGGCACACAAATGGGATTGTGCTGAAAATCAAAAAAAAAAAAAAAAAAAAAAAGTAAATTTTAAGATAATTCTGCATTTTGCCATTATAGTCAATGGCATGCAGAATGTAAACAATACGAGGGAGCACTGGTTGTCAAGGGGAAAGGGTCCGTCTAAGTGCAGTAACTAAGGATGTATGCACTGAGGTATGCAAATGAGGAGAGTTATACTGAATCACAGATTTCCTCAAAGTGTCAGCTTTACAGCAATACAACAGTGCAAGTATAAGAGCTGAATGACTTCATAAGGGGGGTGTCATGCTTGCTGTAAGCTCACTGGAGCTCTGTAGCCTGTATTTGCCCTTAGCTAAGCACAGCTAAGGAAGGGTGTTTGTCTGAGGCTGTAAGTGTATTTGCATCCAGGGAGGGCCACTTCTGCTTAAAAGTGTTTACATTAGCTAAACAGGTGTGCATGGCATGCAGCGGAGCCAAAAAACAAAACAAAAAAAAAAAAAAAAACCAGAAGAAATAGCAGAACTTTTTACATTTGAGGACTGGGTATGCATGGCATGTCTCGGGGCTTAAATAGGGAGGAAGTGGGAAGGGGAAACAGCAGTAGGAAGGCAATCAAGGAGAACTAGCATAGCTGGTAGGTGGAATGTATCAGAATCAGCCAATTACACATGCAGCAGCCCAGCACACTAATATAAACTATGCAAACACCCTACAGACTGTTTTTTTCCCACAAACTGTACACCACCAGTGTACACAGACGGGGGATTTTTAACTGGCAAAACTAACTAAAATGTTAGAGGCTGCTGCTGCTTTACTCCATCAATATGTGCTAGAGACTGAGGGTGGTGAGGAGGAGAATGCTGGCAACCGACCCACAGTGAGGAGGAGGAGAAGAGTGAACAGACCCAGGGTAACCTACCAGGACCTACATGAGCTGGAGATAGTAGAGCACTATAGGGTGGACAGGGGCATTCTACAGCAAATCGTTGAGCTGTGCCGGCCATGCCTTACACACAGAACTAATAGAGGGGAACCCATCCCAGTGGATAACAAGGTATGTCTAGACTTAAAAATATTAATCACAGGTACCTTCCAAAGACCAACTGGGGATATCATGGGGGTCTCACAGGCATCAGCATCCAGGGTACTCCACCAGTTCCTCGATGCCATGCCATGAGATTCCAATGAGCACATATATTTCCCCACTGCCCGTGAGGCACTGACCACATGGTTGCATCTCTTCCACCATATAGCAGAATACCCTGAAGTACTTGGTGCTATAGACTGCATGCACATACACATCAAATCACCACCTGGTGAGCGGGGCAGGGTCTACATAAACTGCAAGGGCTTCCCCCTCCATTAACTGCCAGGCCATGTGCGATGCCCAGGGCATTATCATGAATGTGTGTGCTGGTAGCCCTGAAAACTATCACAACTCCCACATCTGGCATTGCTCACAGCTGTATCAGGCATTTGCCAGGGGGGGGGGGACATCCCATATGGCCATCTAGTAGGGGATGATGGCTATGTACCAGAGCCATGACTGATGACACCCATCAGAAATGCACACACACACCCAAACAAGAACACCATAATGATGCACACCCACAAACCAGGATCATTGTAGAGCATGTGTTTAGGATGCTCAAGTCATGTTTCCGCTGCCTTGGCATATCCAGTGGAGCCTTGCAGCACTCTCCAGCTACATGTACACAAATGTTCATAGTATGTGCCATGCTACACAATATGATCCTGCGGAAACAGCTGCAGCAGGAAAAGCATGGGGCAGGGCCACACAGCCCCCCACCATTGCCAAGGCCAGCACAGGCACAGAGGGACTCGGAGAAGGAACATCCTGAGCCTGGTCCTGTAGGAAGTAGGAGGCATGCACAGTATGCCCAGGCCTTGGCAAAGAAGCAACACATAGCACATACATTGACACTGTAGGGACCCAGAGACTGATACCTCTCTGTGACTCACACAGACAGTAAAAGGGATGCCAAACATGACACTACCTGAGCTTTACCATGTACAGGGAGTGTACTATGTGTATCCAACATAGTCAGCCCTCCACCACTGTACTCAATACTGACACAGCCACAAGGTAAGTTACCTTTCCTATCAATTACTGAGAGGAGTAGTATGGTCTCATACTTGCATGTATGATATGGATGCAAGCATGCAAGGGAATTGGGTGGCTGAATGGAATAGCAGCAGACAGCTATATGGGACAGCAGGAAAGTCATACCAAATACTGGTGTCAACATACTAGGCAGCCCTACACAAGGTGACAACCCCCACTGCAGTACATGTGATGACCGAAAGAACTGTGGGTGTCAATAGGTCATAAACATGGATGTCAATGAGGGTTACATATCCACCACCAGCCTCACCCAGCAGGACAGATGTAGATGACCATGAAGAAAGGCATGACTAAGGCCCCCAAATTATGGCAATGGTGAACAGCCCCCCACCCGACCTACACAGACATACTACAACAGGTCTGGCAGTTGCATTCTAGTTCTGAAGGGTAAGAAGTCTGAAACTGAAATATATGCCATTAAGATCTAACATGTGTTATCTACTGATATGCCTCCTGTCTGCATGACAGGTCACAATATAATATGAAATGGAATTCAACAGAGTAACTGAAATACCATTACAGTCATTTCAAATGTTAAAGTCTGCAGGTGTGCACCCCCCCCCCACAATCCCATGTAGAAATGTAGTAACAGATGGCCTGCAGCACTCTCAAATGGCCTACAGTCCTCTGGAAAAGGCCCATGGTTCAGCCATAGTGCCAATGTATAGAATGTCAGGGGGTCCCAACTAACAACTTGACACAGTAAACAGAAAACAAATGCAAGCCCATATTGACAAATGCCAGTAACATGCCTCCCCATGTCCTATTGCAAGGACTGTGGATCAGACCATAAATACTACTGGGATAAAGGCCCAACTATAGGGATACCTCTGAGATATTTCTTACATAATGTTAGGTGGAGGAGAGAATAACAGGGGGGGGGTGTAGAAGCATGGATGTCATGGAGTGTGTGAAGTCTGAAACTCAAATGTCTGCCCATACTACTCCCAATTGCAAACCCATGAATGTATAGCCACAAAACCACTGGTAAACCACAATGTGAAGGTAAACTGACCAGATATATGAGTCATGCCTCTGGATAACCTGGGTGTATCTGTACAGCTGAGAGATATAGCCCCAGCAGGATATAGCCATTCCATTAAGTGGAGAAAAGCACAAGGACAGGAACCCCAGCCAGCATACTAACAAGGTGCTGGACCATTTACACCGAACCAGTAGTCTATTGTCTGTAGCTACCCCTCCACAATGGCAGGTGTGTGCCAGAATGTGTAGTCTATATGCCTCAGAATATTGATCTCAGCTTCATTCATCTTGTATTTCCCAGTAAATAACTGTGAGCAAACAATGACAACTGACAGTAGTTGATGACATGACACATCACAGTGTAAAACAGTACATATGTCAGAAAATCTATGCTACAACCAAACATGTCACACAAGCAGCACAGACAGCAATAGTTACAGTATCCCCTGTATGTTAAGCACATTGTGTCTCCATACTGGCAACCTATCCACAGATATCCTGCAGAAACAGTTTGCTAGGTGTAGCTGTAGCACACAAAACCCTGAACTGGAGTTCAACCCTCCCTGGAATGGATGCACACACTCAATATAGAAGGTCATACTGGGCATGCTCCTACACTTAAAGAAATGAAGCCCATATCTCACAACACAGTGGACTACAGATATCAGTTACTCTCAGCTGTCTGTGCACACACACCTAATTGTACACCATTGATACTTCACACACACACATTGGATAGGAATACACACACATATCTAAGGCCAACATAATATTTTATCTCAAACATACACACACAAAGACATGGGGAAGAGAAAGACAGACAGTGACAGAGAGAATCCCATTATGAGGCACCCACTACACGTCCCATAGGCCTATATCACATGATGTGCATATTGTCATTCCCTGTAGAAATACCTTTGGTTAGCCCTCAGCCCTATAGTGTCAGTGGTGCATGCGATAACTGTGTAACACTACAGTACAAATAGGTATCCATGTAGCAGTTGTAATCTCAGTCCTGACAAATGTAAAGTTGTGTGTGATTTTGTGTGTGTGTGTGTGTGTGTTTCTATATGATGTGGTTGAGGCCATTCACACTCACTAAACCTCCCTTACCCTTCCCTCAGCACTGCTGCTGCTGATGTCACTCAACTTCAAAGATACATTTGCACAGCTCTCCAACATATAAGCTCCATGGTGCTTGTGATAACTGCATAATACTATAGTGTAGCAAACTGGCTAGGTAGGAGTTCCAGTTGTGATCCTGGCAACTGTGTAAATGTGAGCATTTGTGTGAGAGAGTGTGTATTCTTGTGGAGACCTGATTTTTGTGGTCATTCTCACTTACAACACTTCCCTTACCCCTCCTTTAGCACTGCTTCTGATGTCACTCACCTTCAAAGATACCTTTGGACAACTCTCCAACATATAAGCTCCTTAGTGCTTGCAATAACTGCGTAATACTATAGTGTAGCAAACTAGTTAGGTAGTTCTAATCTTGACAACTGTGTAAATGTGAGTGTTTGTGTGAGAGAGTGTGTATCCTTGTAGAGACCTGATTTTGTGGTGATTCACACTTACAACACTTCCCTTACCCCTCCTTTAGCACTGCTGCTGATGTCACTCACCTTCAAAGATACCGTTGCACAGCTCTCCAACATGTGGCACGTGCGATAAATGTGAAACGATGCAGTAGCAATAACTACATAGTTAGAGGTTTGAATCTCATTCCTGGCAAGTGTTTGTGCGTGTACGTATGTCTACATATATATGTCTGTACCTCAAAGATTTTGGCCCCATTTACACCCAGTACACATTTCAGTGCTGGACTTTAGCAATCCTGCAGATATCATCCACCTTAGAAGTACCTGTTGGCAAACATAAACCATGTAAGGTCAGTGGTGCATGTGGCAAATGTGTAACATAATGGTCCAAAAAGATAGTTAGATAGAGGTTTGAACTTCACCCCAGGTAAATGTAAAAGTGTGTGTTGGTTAAAATATTTTGTGTAACCTCTCACCTACTACATCACCCAATGCAAGTATTTACAAGGGCTGGTGAGATTCCTCATCTTAGAAGTACCTTGGGACAACATCCATCCTGAAAGCTTGATGGCATGTGTGATAAATGCATAACACTGTAGTAGCAATGCATAGCTAGGTAGGCATGCAAAACTCAGTACTGGCAAGTGTGTGTGTGTGTCTGTCATCAGTATCCTGTGTGGGGGTCAATGTGATTGTGTAATAACAGTATCCATTGGGAGGTGGGTTTTGATAAATTATTATGTCTACATTACAACGCCAACAGTTGTCAAACACCATAGAGGTTGCTGTAGACAATCCACAGCCCTAAATGTTTAGTGCCATGTGCAATGACTACATGACCATATGGATTAGTGAACAATATAGGCAACACTTCTAATACTCAGAGACCACTCTCCACCCATGAATCATACACAAACACACTTGGCTAGGCAACAGTCACTATATTGGTAGTTTCCCTGCATATTGCTTCACAGATAGTACCCATGGTGCGATTGCAGTGGACTACATGCCTGTTGACCACAACAGTGCCACTGACAACAGAAAGTACTTTGATGTGTTACAGCTCCTGACTGTGTTATTGAGCAAGTTAAAGGACATGACACCCTGTTCCATCCCCTCAGTAGCCCAATCAATGTGTACAGTGGCCCTTTTGTCATGTTCCCCATTGGATGCCTGCAACAACTGTAGAGTCTGCAAATGTAGCCCACAAAGGGAATACCATGCCTTATACACCTGCCCTGTATGGACAGATGCCAATAACTCCAATGAATAACTGTATCATACTGTCAATGTAGGTGCAATCACTACCTCAGTTACATAGCCAGGTCACACCAAATGAGCTCAGGAATGCTACATCAGAAGATACCAATCTGTCCACACAACATGCCCCAGAGGCCTCAAGCATACTTACACACGTCAAAGAACATGCACGTGGGACATGTGCACAACCCAGCCACTGTCCATGTTATGGAATATAAATCACATACATGGGAAACAGTGCACATCACTGGCCACCCACAATAGAAATCTGGATGGGTGGATGGGGAATACAATAACCACCCCTGGGGACCACTCCAGTGACTATACTCCTGAGCCACACTGGGGACTATTTTCATATGGCCTGATGCCAGGGTATTCCCTTGGATTGCCTTGTAGAGCCTTCAGGCCCATTCACCTACTACACACCTATGAAGCAATGAACCTATGGATCTCAGTACTGGCAAATGTGTGTGTGTGTGAATAGTAATCCCAGTGTGTTCGCTTAATGAATATCCCCTGTGGCTGTAGTTATTAGCAATTGGAGGAGTGTCCAAACCAGAACATGTACCATTCTCCATTCTAAAACAAATGATGTAAATCAACATATACCTATGTACAACCCTCGGCCCTATAATCTGTGAGGCATATGCAATCACTGTGTTACAGACCAGGGATTTCCATGCACATACTGTACCCTGCCTATGACATGGTGGATGTGTTACCACACTGCCATACCCCATGGCCTTCCTGCCAAGCCACATCCTGGTGACACGCAGATGCCTAGAACGGAAATGGGATACAGCATGTGAGAACACATTCACTCGGCACTTCACTTGTGGGGGGAGAGAGGGGTAAAGCTGTTACTGAATGTGTTCCCAAGACTGTGGTCAATATCTGTTGTCTCAGGATAAGTATTAGCATTGTGCAGTAACTCACAGCACTTGTGTTTAATGCTGTGGAGGTTGTTGATGTAACTATCAAAGGCTGTTGTGACTGTTGTCAGTGTCTGCTGCATCCCTGCTGCCATACATGCCTGTTGGGAATTCCATCAGGGATCCAAAGTTGTGTTTGAGGCTAATAAGGGAGTTCAACAGTCATGGGACACCACCTTTCCCTGCAACAGTGCCCTCCCTCTGATGTGCACTTTGGTAATGGCAGGGGGCCATCACATTGTCTCCCAGAGTTTGGAGGACAGTGTCTGGGTTCTGTTGGCTCTGGCTCGTACCATGCATTCATGTACCTGTTTGTACAGTGCTTATGTGTATGATTCCACAGTCATGCAGCTATTTCCCATTGCCGTGTGTGCAGTGAAGACATCCACCCCTGTTTTCATGGCTGCAAAGTCAGCTTTGGAGAGGTTTTGCCAGGTGGTCATCTTTATGGGGAGTGTGGCTGACATGTTGAGTTCCATGTTGATTACAGCCTGGGTAAATCTCACCATGCAGGAATTGACATCTGAGAATGAGCAACAGTCCCATATTTAAGTGGTCAGCACAGGTCATGATTGTTGCATCCTCTACCAGGGGTTAGTATGAGCTGGTCTAGGGAATAGAAATGATGAATCCCAGAAGTGTTGGGCCACTGTACTGGTGCTTGGCTACATTCCCCAGATGATGGAGGCGTAGTTGAAGACACATGTACTATGACACTGTTGTGTTGGACCATCATAGATGGCAGGGTGTTGAGAAATATGCATTGACAGTCTAGGGACATAGATGTGGACCCATAGCAGGCTATGGTCTGGATTGCAATATTATCCCAATGAAGGTTTAATGGAAGTGTCTCCAATGCATTATGATGGGATACTTGTCTGGAGGTGTTCTATACAAAATGAATATGGAGACAACACCACCTGTGGAGGTGTGGTGTGGTCCATGTTTGGGGGGTGACAGCTGTGGAATGCATCATAGCCTGATACTGCAGGTCTGTGTCTGTTGCTGTGAAACACCTCTTCATCACAGCAGACATGTGTCCTCCACTCCAATGACAGCTATGAGTGACCTGCATCCTGACAGTTAGATGTCCACTGTTGAGCAGCATGACCCTCAGATTGCATACATGTGTAGCTGTTATGGTGGTAATAACATTAGGAACACTGCCTAATAAGGCACCATAGGGGTGGCAAGACACTTAGCCAGTACCTGGCAACACAGTGGTGACAGATGTAGGACACCCATGGCAAATCATTGGGTTCTGTCAATCATGTCATCCCAAGCAGAGAAGTTCCAGATCCCCTGAGAATGACACATAACACATAAGCCAGTCTTGCAGTCAATCATCTGTTGATAGTATCACAGCATCCTTCTGGGTGACAGTGGTACACTGCTCATGGCTACTGTCACATTTGCCTGGACCGCATAATCAGAGAGTTCAACCATGTCTCCTGTCATGTAGTCCAGGGAGGTGTGTCCCATGTCATTCACAACTACATGGATACAGAGTGATACACATAGTTGTTGTGGAGTGACATGACTGGCTGTGTCATGTGTTAGATGCTGGCGTGTGATAGATATTTGACTGTTACCTGCTCCATAGTCAACATATTTAGTGGGATGTTTGCGCTTCAGTATTGAGTTACCCATGATCACTGTATTGTGAAAGGTGGTTAGCCTTAGGAGCTGAGGATGGGGGCACACTGTGTAGGTTAAATATTTGTCCCTTGGCATGTGCCATGTCGTGGTGTCTGAGTGGGTGTCTGCCTTACTGGTCTGTGCTGTTTGGGTAAATGTCCATTGAGTGCCTCTGGGAAAGTGGGTGTGTGACTGTTTCACTGTATGTCATGGCTGTCAAAGTGGGTGTCATGGTAAGCTACGTGTTCCACATGGTGTGGTGCAGGTGTTGATCTTATCCTCTTGACCTGCGAATCCAGTCTTTGCTGGAGAGTGCATATGTCCACATTGGGTGATATATGGGTAACCCTCACAGGTCTGAGTGTTTGGAGTTTAGAGTGGAGGGTTGTCTGTGTACACGAGGCAGTTGCAACACTGCCCCAGAATGGGCAAGCACACCACGTTAATGGGTGAAAGCACAGATAACTGCCTTTAAACATGCCAGGAGGGGTGGACATAACTAGTAAGTACTGGGGCTGCATCTGTGATGAATGAGTAATGCAGATGGCTGCCAGGTGTCCCACACTTCTTGATACAATAACCTGGTGAAGTGCCAAGCCATAATGCTAGTCGAAGTGCGAGACAGAAAGAACTAGCATGATGTCTGGTTGGAACAGAAGGCAGACTGTCTGCCACCTGTCATACTTTACCACAAATGAGCAGTTATCAGCAGCTTTGGCCATGGAGAAGTTCAGTAAGCTCTGTAGCATGTGCGGTAACTGCATAACACTGTAGTAGACATACCTAGATAGGCAGGAGGTCTAATTCCAATACTGGCAAGTGTGTGTGTACATATGTATGTGTGTGTGAATCATGTACTATCTGGCTCATACCATTTTTGACCTGCATACTACCCTTTACACTCCCCTTCACTCCAATTTAGTATGCATGTTGATGTCATCCACCTTAGAGGTACCTTTGGAAGAGGTGGAAATGTATAAGCTCTATGGTGTGTCTGAGAACTGTGTAGTACTATAGTAGGAATACCTAGATAGGCAAGAGTTCTAATCCTAATGTTGGCAACTGTTTTTGTGTGTGTGTGTGTGTGTGTGTGTGTGTGTATACCATTGTGATGTGTATATCATGTACTTTCTGGCTGATGACCACCTCCCATTGTGACCTGTATACTACCCTTTACACTTCCCTTCACTCCAGTTTATTAGACCTGAATTGTATGTCATCCACCTTAGAAGTACCTTTGGAAGAGGTGGGAATGTATAAGCTCTGTGAATATTGCACTCTTTATCTGATTAACTATGCTGAAATAAGTATAATAGTAGATCACCCTCTAGATAGGCCAAGAGTTCTAATCCTAAAGCACCATTTTATGGCAGACTGTATATGTGTGTGTGAGGATCATATCATGTGTGGCTTATACCATTTTGATGTGTATATCATACAATTACTTATTTATGCTTTAATTTTAACAACATTTAGTTAACAAATACATATATTTATTAAATTATATAACATCACCAGTATTTTTTAATTTAGCTGTTTTGCCTCTTAAGCAACTCTTTTGTGGATTCATGGTCACCTCCCATTGTAATTACTTTATATAGTGCGGTAACAGCATCTGCCTTGCATGCAGCAGGTTAAACCATTATGCAGTCTTCTGTACAGATGTGTCTGGAATATCCATATGTTTGAAACCTATAAGTGGTTGGAAGGTGTGCCTTAACAATGCCCATGTATGTGATATTATAGCCAAATAGGCCACAGTGAGTGTACTGAGAAACATTGGAGGATGAGGTATCATACCTGACTGAAACATCATGCTGATAGGACATCTGCCACCCTCATAGATGGCCAGCCTTGTAGGTGCAATACATGAGTCCAGATGCTTGGTTTTACAAGTGAACTGTACCTGTTATGAGTCACATTAAAGGCTGGAAGAGGTGTGGACTGTCATATTGTGGTCCTAATTAGTATTTAATATGAACACCTTGCATCTTAAGAGGGGTGTGTACACAATTTATACCCACTGTATACCAGTAATGTGTCAACACATGACCTTACCTTTGGCCATTTGTACAGCACAATTTGCTGACCTCTGTCCAGACATCTTGACACTGACAAGTTGTGAGGTATGCTACAGGAATGTTGAGTTCACATCAGATAGGCCCCAGTGGTGACCACTGTGATTCAATACAGTTAACCCCAACACAAGTGAACATGCACAACAAGCAATATAGCCATTACATAAAGCAATATAGCTATTACTGATGGTTGTGTGCATGGTAATTGCATGCACTTCACATGCCTGGGCTATTGCCAGGCAGCAACAGAACAATGTCATACACACCAGTTTTAGGCTGCTGTCTCATATGCAGACCAGAGGGTCCTAGGTAGTTGTGAGAGGGAGTTATTGTCAGCAGATGCACATGTGGCCTTGGTACAGGATGGATGTAGCATGTCTGCGCATCTACAGTACTAACTGCAATAATATACAATGTCCTGTCCTCACCATAGATGTGCACCTCTGTGCATTAGAAAACCCCATCCACAACTGCAATCGGACCTGACACATGCATGTAGATACAATACAGATACATGTATGTCTGATACATTAGTGCACTAATCCCCACTGGGCCCTTACCTGCATGCTCCTCATCCAGTGTGTATGTACAGCCCATCTCCACAATGCTTCCCTCACCATCATGGCCTGAGCATTGAGCGTGTGGCCCAAGTGTGGTGAGGAGCTCCTTGGTGGGTGTCAGTGGGGGCTGGATGACTGGGCCCCCACCTGTGGCTAGACAGTCACTTGCTACAGCAGCAGCCCATTGACAGGCATGGCATTTGAGGGTGGTGGCCCAATGCTGCACATGCTCATAAGTTCTTCTGTGCAGGCCGGCATAATTTACTCTGTTGACCACACTGTTCCACAGGGCAGTTCTCTCCTGCACATCTTCTGTTCACTGTCCAACTGACAGGGAATAATGTCCAATCACATATTGGGTGATGATGTCTGTTTCCCCAACAGAGAATGCTGGTAGGCAAGCACTCTGCATGTTATCTGGAAGACATAAACAGGAAAAAAGTCACAGGACCTCATACAGTTGACAAAATGCACAGCAACAGTGGATATTACTTGCAAATAACCCACACTACACCAAAACCCTCCAAGCTCATGGCTATAGCAGCATGCATTACACGCCTGTCCCTGAGCTATCTTATTCCCCCAATGTTGGAAACTTGATTGCATAATCCTCTAACCTCCATTCATTTCAGTGTAGAAGGTTTATAGTGAGCATCTTCCATGTGGATGGTGTGTGGATGGTAGCAGGTCTGTGTTTGACTGAGGTGTGTGATGGAGCTCTGAGCACATGCCTGAGGTCATATAGGAGGCAGAGACTGATGTTATTATGTCCCATGGATATATGCTGTTGTTAACATCAGTAGGCAATATGTACATGCTCACCATTGCTGAGAGGAGGAGTGTGGTTGATGTGCATATCTCCCTGTACAACTGAGGTGGACAGGGTGGCGATGTTCCCACCTAACCTGTGTGATGCAGGTTGTCTATATCCACGGCATGTGTGTATGAGGTGTTCCTTACCCCTGTACAGGGTGAATTGTGTTGTTTCATCTGAGACTTACAACATATGGGGAGACACAGTTGCAGTTGTCCTTGGTGGTGTGGATATGTCTGATTCATAGTCATAATCAGCCTTACAGGAAGTCATCTGTGAACTTACATGCTTGCTCAGATATAGGTGGACTTGCTTCAAAGTTGTTGCCTGCACCTAGGTGTCCATGTACATCCAATGCAGCAACCTATTATGTGGTTTGTGTATTGCTGCTGTCCACCAAAGGGGATTACTCTACCTTGATGGAGGCTAGATATACAGGTCAGGCAGTGCTGTGTCCATATAGCTACAGTGGATATGAAGGGTACACACCCCTGATACACTGCATGGTATTTGTGCAATTGGAACATGACACCACAGTAACTAATTTCATAACAATTCCCACCTGTAGTGTGAGCTATAGCCTGTACAATTCAATTGAAAACATAACAGTCAGGTTTGTGAAAACATGGAAATAATTATCAGTACAGTAAGCCAGTTGAATGAGTGTGCACACCCTTAAATTGAGGTACTGTGTATGTACATCTTGAGATGGTTACAGCATTCATCAGTCTTAGTCTGGAGTCTAACATCATGGCACATCTTCAATTGGCAATAGTTGGTCACCTTCATACAAACACCTTTGATTGTATTTCAATGGACTTGTACAGGTTAGGGGTCACATAAAGATGAGAAACATTATGAAATGATCTTCAGTGGTCTGATTGCCATATAGCACACATGCCTGGCAGTCTAACAGGGGTGTGTACACTTGTGATATCCACTGTATATAGCTGTGGATATAGCTGGTAGTGGTAGGCATGGACAGAGTGTCATAACACAGGTGGACACTTCTCTGATTAATAGCTGAATATCATGCCTACACTAGTACCCATATCAGTGTCAGGCCACTGCAACAACCAGTAGCTGTACACATTTCTGTCTGTTGTATGCACTGACACTGATATTACACACATGTGCAACATGCACAACCTATGTACCTGAATGCTTGAAATCCATGTGATTTACTATTGTGCCTTCCAGCTGAACATAAGCATACATACACGTGCTCAGGGGATACCTGGTACACATTTCTGTTCTATGTTAGAATGGCACACTGTAGTTACAGTCTTGCCGCTCAATCATACATCTCAACCTGTTACAGCAGTACGTCTGGGCAATGGCAGAAATAAATAGGTTTCAAAGGGGAAATCAGTATTGATACTGTATTAATATAGCTGCACCATTCATTAGTATGTTGATTGCACAGTAAGATTTGATATCACTATGATAACCTGGAATTTGTCCAACAGTCATAAATAGGCTATTATGTTACAATGTCATTGCTCACAGACCTGCCAGTGGTTTGGCTGACATAACACAGGTATATGTGTATGTGACTACAGATATCAGTCACAAATATGCTTATTGTCCAGCAGAACACTGTACAGTTGAATGCTGTTAATTCAGAATATCACATGCAGTTCAACACACATGTATGCAACAGTACTTTACTCTGCACATGCCCTCTATATGTCTCTTAGCTTTACAAGGCAAACATGTATCATACTCATAATCACAGGTAACATGGATATGGAAAACATCCCACTAACTGGCCTAGCAGTGGCACAGTCACAACTGTTTGACAGATACCCCTGTGTTTGCCATATATGAGCTGTCCTTTTCCAGGGTGAGTCAGGCTCCTGAGCTGTGATCTGACCTCACAACCTCTCACAGCATCACATCTGGACAATGCCAAAAATGATGGGGGGATAAATAGGGACAGACTTGAAATATTTCTGTTACAAACATAGGATGTTCGTAGAATGATACATTTAGCATTATGGTGAGTATTCTTAAGGATATGTACACACACACACACACACACACACACACACACACATATATATATATATATATATGTGTATATGTATATATTTGCATACACACACACACACACACACACACACACACACACACATATATATATATGTGTGTGTGTGTGTGTGTGTGTGTGTGTGTGTGTGTGTATATACACCTCACTATTTATTGGTAATATATCTATATATTGTTGTACACATGTATAGATCTCCCTACATATCTCACTCTCTCTCTATGTATGTTTCTATTCAGATATATATGTTTATAGATACCAATCCTTCCTAATTGCACACTTGTCTCTTCCCTATCGTAAACTGGCTGTAAAGGGGTATGTTTGAAAAAACATCCTCAAACAATACAGATGAGGTGGCTTCCTGGTAAATTGCATAGGCTATGGTATACAGGATCCTGGGTTAAAGGCCTACAAGAACTGTTTATTTTGTTACTAGGCAGAACAAGGACTGTTGGATGCAGAGCAGTTAAGGTGGTTTTGAACAGCTTTGAGTGTGTTTGCATGGGTTTGCACGATGGTAAGTGGTGCTAATGTACAGTTAAATGAATAGGCACTTACACGATGTAGGCTTTGCTTACCAGTGTGCAAATTTGCCTAGCATTTATATTTAAGCAATGCTTAAACCTGCTAAGCATAGCTTAGCCCTGGTAACCAATGATCAGATTCCAGTCTGATAAAATAGCAGGGTAATGACATCTTTATTACGTGATTTAATTTCCTGTACATAACATGCTTCTGTGTGCTGTCATTACAATAGCAAGGGGTGTGACTATACTGCATGGGACACCTGGGTATACATGGATAGTACCACAATCTTTTCTCTTTGGATTTGTTTCATACATGGGTAGTACCCCAGGTTATATGCAGTCACACTTGCATGTTATACCAGTTACAGTGCACTGGTTGACAGAAATAGTTTAATACATGTATCGTTATGTTAGTACTTTTAACAGTGCTTTTTTGAGTAAGAGTAGATTGCAGATTGTAGTACTGGAACCATACACCCCTGCATGCAAAGCTGGGCTCTGAGTACTGAGTATCTTGTTTTTGGTGTTTGAGCTGTATGTTTATATGTATCTTTTATTGGATATTGGTCTGATATGTTGATATTAACTGTAGACTAGTATGTTTTTTGGACATGTCATTGAGGACTGCTGTCATGTAGTAATTGCATGCTTTTCAGTTTCAGACGTGTATCTTTCAAAACATTAATCCTAATGCATGACCTGTTGGCTGTCTACTTTCTGTCTGTCCTGTATACAGATGTCCAGATGTCAGGTATTGCTATGGCCATAGGACCATGTAGGTGCCCACATTGTATTGTGCTGTGGGCCTGGACACTGTTGCTAGTTCCAACATATGGGGCATTCCTTAATGTGGACCTTGCCCCATTTCCTTGCCTTTGTGAGGGACATTACAGAGGTGCTGGCCAACAGATTCACATACAGTAGGTGGCAATACATCACAGGAAAGGACATGTGGAGGCAGCCAACCAACATGGGTGCATATCCCCAGATCTGTGAACAGATTGAATGTCATTAGTGCTGTTATACACTTGGTGGATTGATAGATTGATAGGGTTTGTGGGGACATGCATTTAGTGTGTGACATCCCAACTCACAGTGATATGTCTCTGACATATTTTTTCACCGGCACGCTGTCCACAGACTGGCCACATGTCTGCCTGTTATGTTTTGTGTTTTCAGCAGACAGTTGGTGTCCTTGGTAAATCAGTTGTGGACTCTGGGGAATGCAGCCAGTTAATGCTCACATCTATTGATATTACTGATTTCATATTCCTCCTAAAGGATGTTACAACAAACCCAGTGACATCTGCATCTGTCTCAATGTATGACAGCAGTATGTCTAATCTACCCCTGTGTTTGTGCCTCTGTTCCCACCTAGTGATATAAGGGTCAATGTTGATCTTAGTGAGTGGGGAATGTTATCAAAGGCTTTGGCCAGATCAATGTAGGCTGTATGTGTCACCTTGCCTTCATCCACAGCTCAGGTGACTGATGCCAAGAAGTTGACCAGGTTGAATGAGCAGATATGACCTACCCTTTACAAAGGTTAACTGTGTGGGATCCTGAGTCTGCAGATTCACATATCCCTGTTTA
>NC_056731.1:303038388-303125888 GCF_019279795.1 Protopterus annectens
AATATTTACACACTGCTGGGACATCTCCTCTCTGTCTTGCTTCTTGCACCCACTGTTCCAAGAGCTCCCTCTACCTCTGTTTTAAGGTGGCATTGTGGTGCTGGACCTGCTCACCAGTCAGAGGGATACCAGTGGCACTGGTGAGATCACTGGCAAGACTTTCCCAGGCTTTTGCTTTGTATTGGGAGCTCTGGTACTGGTCCTGCAGCAGTCTCACGTCATGTTTTTTTTACCAGGAGACTTACCATGACCTTGGACTCCTGTATGCCTCAGCACTGCACCCAAAAGTGCATGCCCTCTCAGACACCTGCCATACTGCCTACAGTGGGGAGCTACAACCAGTTATTACTGTATTCCTGCCTGCAGGGTTTAAATATGGCCAATTTCCTGACCTTTGCCATGATTGGATGGTTTTGAATATGCTGAGCTAAGCTAAGCTATGGGTAAACCTGGTTAGCTAAGATTGGCAGTGTTTAAAGGTGCAGGTTCAGCACTGCTTACCAATGGGCAAATCCACTTAGCTGGGCTACTTATTGCTGAGCATTCATATGTACACAATGCTTACACCCAGTTAGCATAGCTGTGCAATGCTTAGCATTGCTTATGTTTTATTTTATTGGACTACCACCTGTATGGGATTGATTCATCATTCATTATATATTATAAATTTGTTTACCTTCCCTGACATCCCTCAGTGTGTTGTAATTACATTTATCATTGAGTGACTATACTGTATGGGGCACTTGTGTTTATATGGAGGTTTCACTACTTTATTACACTGACACCTCACATCTGGGTCTAATACACTACTCTGGTTGCGAAATATAAGTTACTTCATACATAAATATACAAATAAATTAAAATTGTAATGATTACACATACAACATGGAAATGGCTTTGGTGAGGATCAAACCGTGAATGACTGCATGCAAGGTGTATGCTCTAACTGCTACACTATTACACTAAAGCTTATGCTAGATATCTATTGCTATTTAACTTATAGTGCCATTTCAGCTGGCCTAAGCATAGCTAAGCAATGGGCACACCTTTGCAGCTATGCTTAAACTTTATTGCACATGTGAAAAAAAATTATTTGTTGCATTTTTTACTTCATACCCTGCCAAAAAATAATGATAATGCTAAACCTGTTATTCTATCAGCTTTCTTGGTTTGTAGGGACAATTGTCCCTTATGGCTTTGTCCAGATTTCTTACCCTGATTGGTTAGGAGGTGTAATGAGCGATCTCACTCTATTTAAATTGCTGTACAGCAATTCTGGTCTGGAGGGGGCATGTGTATTGTGTAAGCACTGCTCTCAGACACACCCCCTGCACTCGTACACAGAACCATGTCCATATTACAGCGCGGCAGCACACCTTCATGAATATGCATGGTGCGTTGCCGTGCTGCACGGGAACAGTCCCTTCCTGCACAGAAGTTTACTGAATCTGGGGACAATCTTGCCAGCTACAGAATGTTCCTTAATGGAATGTTAAATAAAGCACATACTAGACAAAGCCTGAGACCAAGATTAGGAAGAGTAAATAAGAAAAATACTGGACTGAAGCAATATAATATGTTGTGTTCAGGATATCAGTTCAGTTAAGGTTAGTTAGTTCATTTGACCTGGCACTAAAAAGAAGATAAGCTACAATACAGGCAGTCAAGCCTGAGTACAGAAGACAGGTCATATAAAGACTATTATTATTTTAGTTTACATTCTTTAGGATAATCAAAATATGACATGCTGTAACTTTGAACACTAATTGTTTATCATCACTGTTAATAAAGTCAGTATTCAGATATTGTGAACATCTAATAAAGCCTTATTAAATGAACCACAGTGTTTGGAGAATTCATTCTGAAAAGTACACAAGACTTGGCCCATAAAGGAGAGACTGGCACCTGTTCAGCATGAGTTTGGGTAATTAACAGATAAAAACTTTCGTTCTCAGTCTCATCACAGTGTTTCCAGCTAATTACTGTACAGTACAGTCTTATCAATTCTTACAATGGCCCCCAAACAGGCCTGCTGTCTGGGGAGAGATATATAATTCTTGCAACCCAGCAAGCAGCTACTCTGGACAATCAAAAAAAAAATCAAGGACAGTTGTAGCGTGTAACCCTTTCAAATCCAGTTTCCAGTGCAGCATATATTTTCTTAAGTTCACAGTGACTGTTTATCCAAATCAATACAACAAAAATACTATGGACATTTCAACAGCACTCCAGAGGTTTTCCAGCTGAGAGGCCCCAGTAAAGGTAATCAACAATGCTACAGACCACCCTTTCAGTGAAGGTATTGTTCATTTCCAGACTTGGTCACACTACCTGTGTTTTACAAAAATCTACAGAATCGCAATGTTTTGTTCAACTACATGTGATCTACAGAGTAAAACAGCCTTATCAGCAAACAGAGACAGCTGCATATTTCATTACAGAAAAGACTTTTCAGTAAGACAGCACTACTTCATGCAGAAAATGGACACAGCACATGACCTCTGCATATAGTCAATGCAGCTCTTAAAAAAAGTGCACAGTACCAGTGCTTATTTCAGAAAAGCCTCAAACAACTTCAGCAGACTAGTATTAAATAAAAGCAGTGTTCCTTCAGAACATAAAATACATTATCCAGTTAACAGCTATCTCCATGAACTTTCAAGTTTCCAGTGTGATGCCATTCAGCCAAAAAGCCAAAAAAAAAAGGTTAATAAGCTGCAGATGATGGCTCACATTCTTCCAAAACCATAAAGTTGTGTAAGATTTTATATGCATTTTTAGTTACCAGCTCAAAAAATGTTTAAATTAATCAGCTAAAGTAATTTGCATATAAACATGTTAAGTAATACTGCTACAATTAAACATCAGTAAATCTTTGGTTTAAGTTTAAAAATGTTCTCTTAAAGTTAAAGGCTATTAGTTCAAGAATGTTAAATATTTCTAAATGCAAAAGAGTTCAATCACAAAAGCAAGCTTATGAGTCAGCTTTTGTCACTATGAGTTTGGACTTAATCCTTGTGTAAATGTTTCAGTACATACAATTCAACATAATACTTTAAGTTGTAGTATAGTTTCACATATAGATGCTCAGAATGTAATACACGTAATTCAAAGTATGGAATTATGTTGCAGTATTAAGCATACAAATGTCAACACAGTCAACATACATAACATGCAGGCAATTTCTCAAGTTCACATTACTTCATCCAGTTTCTTATTTTCAGAATCAACTACAATGTTTGCACTGAATGGAGATAAGAGGAATCAGAGTGCAGATTTTAATACAGTAAATTGAAGTATAACTGAAGAACATACTTCAGTGCTAAGTAAAACAATGCATTCCATAGCTATCTCTAAAGATCAGAGCATTAATCTGTCATTGTTAAGAGAAATAACAATATTTCATTGTTTACAGACAGATCAATCTCAGTTACACATAGATCTTTATTAAAAGACACAAATGCAGTTTTGTCAGAATTTAAAAGGTCAAGGATTACAGCAGCTAACAGTTCAAAATGTAGCAGCTCTGTACTAGCTCTACATATGTCATTAGAGCTATACTTCATTAACATGATTTGTGCAAATGTATAGATTTTAAAGAATCAGTTACGACAGTAACATGCAGATTTAGGGGTTAAAGATAAAATAACTTCCAGTTCAGCTGATGCAGCTGAAGGGCTCAGAAAAACATACTGGGTGTGGCCAGTTAGAAAAAAAGGTAACAGTATACCTCCTCTATGTTTTGTAAGGTATATCAGAGCTAACAGTCAAATTAATTTGCAGAATAAAGTGTTTACAGTTACAGATTTGGCAAATGAATGTTTTTGTGTTATTGTTTTGTTTAAGACTTTGTATTAAAATGTTGCATTGCATAAACAATAAGCAATGATATAGACAGAGACAAAATAATGTTTGCTAGTTTACAGAATGTAAAATTTAAAGTCAATGCCACATTTTAAATTGACAACACAGTTAAAAATTCAGATACTATGAATAAAAGAGTACATTATGTAATTAGTTTGAGACTGTATATGTGTCATATGGAGATAGCAGTTTGTCAAGCACATCAGCTCATCAGCTTAGATTACAGCCAGCCTAGCAAGCTAAATTAAAGACAGTACTATCCATTTAATGCATTTATAGTTTTACTATTTATTAAAATAAATTGTAGACAGTAATAATACATTATTGCATCATTCAATAGTACTGAAAAGTTAAATGATGTCAGCTAAAAAAATGGTTATGGTAAAAAAGTGGGTGGAGTTTCACTCACAGAACAGTATGTTAAAATCTAAGGGTCATGAGACAAAATGTAAAAAGTTTAACAGTTAAAATTAATTTTATATAGGTGCATTAATGCACAGTGTTACATTACTATTTAGTTTCATTTAAAATTATCAGTGCTTACAGACTTGCAAGAGTTTATTAGCAGTAAATGTTTATTTCATGCAGAAAAATGCAAATAAGGTAGCACAGTAAGCAATGCTATCAGTTTATAGTTAAAGCTACAAATGTTTATTTCATGCAGAAAAATGTAAATAAGGTCAGGGCCATAAGCAATGTTATAATTGTTAATAACCTAATACTAAATACAGTCAAGAAATGTAGTCACCCATCCTTGCACAGGAAATGAAAATAAGAGCTTTAAAAAGCCTAACTACTTCAACATTAAAGCAGGCTTTCCTTTACCTCATCAGTGACTGGGACAATGCAGAGTAAAATTTGGCAAGAGCTGTGGTGCAGAAGTTGACTATGTGTTTCAGTTGTTTCTTCAGTGTTTGTTTAAAGTTAAAATATATGAGTTAAAGCAAGTATGTATGTTTTCAGACAAATTGTACTACAATACTAGTTTCCGTTTATCTATGTTCAGACAATGTTCTTATGTTTTCAGACAATTGAACAATAGTACTAGTTTTAGTTTATCTATGTTCAGATAATACTGACAAAAAACAGATTTCAGTTAATTTTCCATCTCTGTTCAGGTAACACTGTCAAAATATTCTCATGCAATTGTACAGCAGTACTAGCTTTCAGTTTATGTTCAGGCAATAATAGTTTGGTTTTCAAAATATAACATGTACCAGTTTCAGTTATGCTCTTATCTGTGTTTAGTTAACACTGGCAAAAAATATTCTTTTAGTTTAATTAGTTTCCAGAATATGCACAGCTATTTTTAAATGTTCAGTATACGCTAATGTAAATGTCAATCAGGATACAGAATAGGACATTCATATTCAGTTATGTGTTCAGTATAGTACATTTCAGTCAAATATCAAAATATAAAAATGATACTCAGTTACTTCACATTATTCAGTCTATAGTTTAAGAGTAAAGTAACACAATTACATTATTTAGTCATTAGTTAAGGGTAAAGTGACAGACTTACTTGTAACAGGCTTTTTACATTATTCAGTCAATAGTCAGGGGTAAAGTGACATAATTATTTTTACAGACTTATTAAAATAAGTTATTTAAATAATAGGTAGTAATAGTCATTCAGTGTACTCAAGGTTTAACATGGCAGGCTTAACATAAAATGCAAAGGTATAGACCAAAAATACAGAAAGCATAAGTTCAGTAAACTATTAAAATACGTTATCCAAAAATAGGTATTAATAGTTATTCAATTAACTCAAGGCATAACAGGACAGGCTTAATTTGTTAATTAGTTTACAGATTACAGTGCACGTTTATAGATTACAGTACACTTTACATTATTATTGTACATTAGTCAGAAATTAAAAGGACACTAACAGACAATGCAAAGATATAGCCTTAAAATACAGAAAGTATAGGTTTTAGTAAACTATTATAGCTCATAAATATTCATATCTTTACCATTACAGCATACAAAGATATAAAAAAAATAGGCAGGATTAACAGTTAGTATTGTGTCTAACTTAAATAAAGATTCACAAAGACAATTTAATCAGCTTTAAAAGCCACAGAATTAAAATACACTCATTTTCAGAATAATGTACAGGTTTTAAATATATCACTCATACATCAAAACTTAGACTTAAGTACTCTAAAGACTATAAATCTAGGCAATATAAAAATGAAATCATAAAGTTAAGAGACTTCAATCCAAACAGGCCATAAATGCTCAAGTGGCACCTAGTGGTCAAAATTAAAATTGCAGGTTTACCAAATATATATTTTTTTATTTTCAGATTATGAGTCAGGTAGCATAAAGCTGTATACAGTAGTTAGCAAGGTATGGTAACTACAGAAGTAGGTCCCTGTAGACTTTCATCGGGGACCTCAGGAGCAACTGTTAGATTAAGGACTTCTAATTTAAAGTAGTAGATATTAGACAGGCTAAAGAGTAAAATAAATTGTGTTTTATTTATGCATAAAAGACAGTTAAGCAGAAAGAAAAATAACCTTGCTGATCAAGCATGAGAGACAGTTTATTAGAAAGAAAAGATGAGCATAAAGTATGTAAAAAATACAGAAATACAAAATGTTCTTTTCTCAAGGGAAAGATACAGTCTTGCTAGCTACAGAATGTTCCTTAATGGAATATTAAATAAGGCACATATGAGACAAAGCCTGAGACCAAGGTTAGAAAGAGTTACTAAGAAAAATTACTGGACTGAAGCAATATAACATGTTGTGCTTAGGATAGCAGTTCAGTTGAGGTTAGTTAGTTCATTTGAACTGGCACTACAAAGAAGATTAAGCTACAATACAGGCACTTGAGCCTGAGTACAGAAGACAGATCAGATAAAGACTATTATTTTAGTTTATGTTGTTTAGGGCAATCAGAATATGACATGCAGTAACTTCGAACACTAATTGTTTATCAGCATTGTTAATGAAAACAGTATTCAGATATTGTGAACATCTAATAAAGTCTTATTAAATGAACTACAGTGTTTGGAGAATTCATTCTGAAAAGTACACAAGACTTGGTCCATAAAGTAGGGACTGGCACCTGTTCAGCATGAGTTTGGGTAATTAACAGATAAAGACTTTTATTCTCATTCTTATCACAGCGTTTCCAGCTAATTACGGTACAGTACAGTCTTATAAATTCTTACACTAATAATCATATACAAATAGCTAAACATATGCAAACTGTCAAAATTAACTTAAAACTGAAAGCAAGAAAACATCTAAAACTAGTGGAGACTGTCAAAAGTAACATAGAGCACATGATGAAAAGGAACAACTGTGAGCCCCTTAGCTGTGTTATTTGGAAGCAAACTGGCATGGAACAAAAGTACTGAAAGAACTGATGAGACTGTACTATACTGGAGTTAACTGGAAACAACTGAGACGAGACTGGAATGAAAGTCTTTATCTGTTAATTACCCAAACTCTTGCTGAACAAGTGCTAGTCTCGCCTTTATGGGCCAAGTCTTGTGTCCTTTTCAGAATTAATTCTCCAACTGTAGTTCATTTAATAAGGCTTTATTAGATGTTCACAATATCAGAATACTGTCTTCATTAACAGTGCAGATAAACAATAACAGTCTGTAGAAATGCTGGTATGCTAGTTAGTAATAACAGTGTTGCTAAATATATCCAAAGTTTCTGCATGTATATTGTGATTGTCCTGAATAATGTGAACTGGAACACACTTTATTTGAAGTGTTTTCTGTACTCGGAGTCAAGTGAATGTTTTGTGGCTTCCTTTCTTAAATGCTGTATATTTAATCTTTTTTGTATGTCAGGTCGAACTAGCTTGGTTTCCAAGCCTAGTATCTAGCATTCCGTTGCTATGTATATCTTTTCCTTGGAAAGGAACATCCTGTAGAAAGAACAGTATGTAGCCTTCCCTTGGGAACTGTTATCTCTCACGATTGGCCAGGAAGGTTATTCTTCCCTTCTGCTTAACTGTCTTTTCTAAAATGTATGCATAAGTGAAACATAATTCTGACACTACATTTCTAGGCCTATTTTACCTTTTAGTCTGCATATTGCTTAATAGCTACTTTAAAATGGAAGTCCCTAATCTAACAAGCACAAAACTCCTGGGCCTTAACAATCAATAACAATTACCCTTCCTGACTGATGAAACTGAACTCAGAACTAACCTGACAGTGATTCTCTCAAAGACTGAAATGTGGATTTCATTTCTAATGTTAGACAACTTAAATGCCAAAACAATGCACATTTTTACTGAAATTACTGACGAGATATTTAAAGAGCTTTGAAGTACTCTTCAGAAATGTTTTAAGATTAGAGACAGTAAAATAACTGAAAATTATTTAGCAGTAGATGCAGACTATTACATCTTAAGAGAAATAAAGAAATCTGAACTTAAAGAAGATAAAGAAATTAAACATTTTCAACCACTTAACCCTATTTATAGAAGCCAAGTGGGAAAGAGCAGAGGTACAAATCTCTCTGGGTCTGAACAAACAAAACAATAATAATAATAACAATTATGCTTCTTGCATGAATAAATTTCAGTCCTGAAATGGTCTTGTTGAAAGTATCTCCCAAAGAGAAATAACAAGTCAATTCATAATGCTGGACTACTTAAATGGCAAAAAGTTTAGCTATTTACTGGAAGTACTCAATAACAAGTTTTATGACACTCATCTCATTTTTCTCAGTCTCTCATTGTGGAATGCATTACTACTTTCTTAAATATTTGTTGTAATCTTTGTATAGTTCATACTCATTGCATGTACATTTTCTTTTTATGAACATTTTATCTCCAGGACTCTGTTTTTAGTCCAGTGAGGCTTTCTTAACAAACAAACAAATAAACAAACAAACAAACTAACTAACCAATTAACTTTTTCCTTCTAGTCACCATTTTGAACATGTGATCTTTCAGTGTTTCTATGCACCAAACCCTCTCTGTCTTACTTTGACTATCTCTTTCCCTCAACTATTACACTGAACTGGCATCAATCAAATCATCATTGTCCAGCAAACAACATCCAAGACTGAGGTTTACCCTAATAAGGATTCTAATAAGGACCATGAGAGAGAGGCATATTAATAATCCAAACCCTCTCTGTTTTACTTTGACTATCTCTTTTACTCAACTATAGTACTGAACTGGCATCAGTCAAACCATCATTGTCTAGAAAACAGCATCCATGACTGAGGTTTACCCTAATAAGGACCACAAGAGTGAGGCATATTAATAATGTATGTTATTTAATGTCATGTCTAATGCTATCTTATTCCTCTGTAATAAATAGTCTTCTCTTGAGCTCCCATCTTTCTTGCCTACTCTATGCTATATATCCATTGCAAAAGTCCTTCCCCACTTTACTTACCCTACCATATTGTACCTTACTTGTTCTTTGTTGCAGTATATATCTGTCTGTCTGTCTTCCCCTATAACTTCCAATGCATTTGCTGTCTGTAACATGTAAATAGTGACCCTTTCCTTACTGAAACATAACAAAAATCATAAACTGCAGTACTTAGCATCTCTTTAGGCAGTCTTTTCTACTAAATACACCTGCACCTGGTTAACCCCCTGCTTTGAAACTCTTTTTGCTAACCCCCATATAATTACTAGAACTGTGTAACTTTGTACCTTCTGCTATTATTTGTTACTTGCTCTTTCTCCTAATAGCTTTTCTTATGACCTTGCATTTTATGCTTTCTAATACATAAGACTTCTTACCTTGCTCATGTCTAAGTCTACATATAGTTTTTTCTCCCCTTCCATACTTTTGTCATTTCGGCTGGTGCAGCCTACTCCATTTGCCCTCACTTCATGTGGGCTCACTCCACTACCCTACTGTACCCCCAAATCTCACCCACCCCATTTCTAGTTTTATACCTACATAAAGCCCTCCTCTTCCTGTGCATAACTCCTCCTCTTCCTGTCCAATCAATTTATCATTCTGTTACCCCTCATCTCTCCCTTATCAATCACTGCTCAAATCATACTATCAATATCTCCAACCTTGAGGCTATATCTATCTAGTTATACCTCTCTGCACAGCACTCCTCAGCCTCCATATCATTGTCTACACCGACTATTGCCTCCTATTACACTCCTTCACTTTAGCATTTTTTCTTCTTTATATATGTTATATCTCTACAGCAGTCCTCTTTCTTCTCCTTTCAGCATTCTCTCTGCTCCACATTTTAGCATCCAATATTCTATATAACTATTCAAATTCCTGTCTAATTATTTTTAATTCTTTTTATTATTTTTAATTATTTTTTATAATTCTTTTTATTTCCTTATACAACGTAATTACATATACATATACCATCTATTCTCCATCATTGTCTTCAAGACTCTTGTTTCTAATAAACACCAAATATGCTCCTCATCTTTCTATCCACACATGCTCTTCTACTGCTATCATCCCTTACATGCTATATGATACCTATCACACCTATTTCTCAATCCCCCACCCTTACTCACACTGCCTATGCCACTTGACAGTCGTTCACTATCACTACAGCTTCTAGCTTACTCTCATCTCATTTTCAGATATAAAATTCTTAACCCATCTCCCGATCCATGTAAGGTAAAATTTAAATTTAATACTAACATACTTAAACCCTCACTAGTGTATGCGTACTGTAAAAAGATCATATTATGTAGCAATGTCCACCCAAACCCAAGTCCTGACTGCCTCTCTTCTCATCTGCTCCCTTTTCTACTGTGGCAACATCTACTAAAGTTTTGAAAATCATATCAATAATGATTCAAAGCATAATAAACAATGTCTCGGGATTTCATTCCTGGATCACTCATTACTCCCCAGACATTATTATTCTTACAGAAACTTGGCTCAAACCACATATAAAAGACTCTGGAATTCTTCTCCAGCTATACTATCATCTGCTCAGACAGATTAAATAAAAAAGTGGTGGTGTAGCAGTCATGCTTTCTAACCATATCTCTGTCTCTCCTTCTATTCTCTACCTAAATTCTTCTCATGTTGAGATCCTTGTCTCTCACTATAAATTAAATGAGCATAAAACACTATGTATAATTGCCATATATATTCCCCCAAGAAATAACATCCCTATTCTGGAAGATGTCCTACACTGGGTATCTAGTTCCATTTTTCATGAAATAATAATTCTTGGTGATGTCAATATTAACTTCACATCAGACTATCCTTCTACTAGTATCAATCTGTATGGTTTCAAACAGCTAATAACACTGGGGATACCCTGGACTGGATCCTAGTCTCAAATCTAAACCATTATGACTCTCCAAAAAACATTTCAGACTCTCTCAGTGATCACCATCCCACCTATGTCCATAGACTAGCTGCTCACCATAACCAACAGCATCTTTATAAAGACTGTTTTAACCTCTCACATTTCAATTTGAAGATCTTTAACAACATCCTTAGTAACATTAATGGGTCCATCCTCTATTCCCTACCACTGGATAATGCTGTTCTAAATTTTAATACAATATTTCTTGGCATTCTGAATAGCCTCTCCTATAAGGCAAAAGAGAGTTAAATTCACCTAGTCACCCTGGCTATCCCCTTCTAGTAGACAATTAATGTATAAGAGAGACAAAGCTTGGAGAAACTGGCAAAAATACAAATTTGAAGCTCACCTACAGACAACTTTGAAACATGGCAGAAAATTACTGCTGATATGAAATATTATTACTTCAACCCACAGAATAACTGAAAACACAACCCCTCAAATTTTTGGTCCACTATCAAGAAAATATTATACCTGAAACTCCTAGTACCCATAACCCTTGTACAGTTATTTCACTCTTAGAAACTGCTTCTAAGTTTAACTCCCACATTATAGACTCAATAGTCACCCTCATTCAAAACTCCCTACAGAATCCTGCTACCACTGACAAACTTCAAAGTTCTAACAATACCATTTTCAACTTAAAATCTGTCTCTACTTCCTATATAACAAATTTATTACACAATCGTAAGCCCTGCTCACCCTCTGTAGACAATCTCCCATATAAATATCTAAAGACTGATGCTTCCTCTATTGCCTACCCAATCTCTATCTTGATCAATCGATTCATTCATGAGTCACATGTCCCATCTCACTGGAAAAAATTTACATCATTCCTCTTCATAAAGAGGAAACTCCACTGAAATAAACTTCAAATCAATTGCAATCTTGTCCCTCTTTCCAAGATCTTAGAAAAATATATTCATAAACAACTTCTACAATACTCACTTCAAGAAAATATATTGACCTCCACCCAAAACAGCTTTTATCCTGTTGATAGCACAACAACTTCCCCTGTTTGCCTTTTTGGACCAAGTCATTAAAGCCAGAGATAACAATTTAGTTTCTTCACTCTTTTTAGATCTCTCTAAAGCTTTTGATACAGTCTCACATACCAAACTACTCTAAAAAATGTCTGCTTTAGATTTTTCCAGTACAACAGTCACTTGGTTCTCTAGCCACCTATCTAACTAGCTACAATCAATTAAATGGCACTCTACTTACTTAACTTTTCTCCCAGTTAATACAGGTGTACCACAAGGCTATGTACTTGGTGCTCTCCTTTTTAACATATTTATAAATGATCTACAAACAGCCTCCCAAGAAGCTACAATTATGCAATATGCAGGCAATGACATTGTCATTTGCTCATCTAATAATCCTTCCCAGTTACAATCTATCACTCAAAAGGTTCTCAACTCTTTTGAAAACTGGCTCATTGACAATCAGCTTTTCCTTAAGCCAAATAAAACAAAACTGCCCTTATTTCTCCCCAAATCCCAAACACACAGAAAAGACACCTTCAAAATATCCTCTCTCAACAATATTGAAATTGAAGTTGCACTTCACACAAAGTTACTTGTGTCATAATAGATGATCAACTGAAAGTTGACCTTCATATTCAAAAGTGCATAAAAACAACACACCAAAAACTAGGCATGCTGTATAGATCAAAAAGATTCATTACCAACTCCTCAAGAGTTACTCTAACCAATACATACCTCCTTCCTTCACTACTGTATGCCTCACCTATTTCACCAACATTTAGATCTCCCTAAGATCAAAATTTGAGCTTTGCTATAACAAAGTATCTAGATTTGCAGGGAGTCAGTAATACAAATCCCACCACTGCTTCTCCCTCAGAAATTTAAACTGGCTTGAGTTACCTCACTACCCCAAGTTCACCCAATTCCTCCTTGCTCACAAAATGCCAGCAACCAGCACCAGCAACCAGTGCCATTCTTAGCCATTACCTCCTTAATTGCTCTCTTCACTCATATGTGAAACACCTCCTTGAAATCCATAAACCCAAAAAAGTCAGTCACTGCCTATATTCCTACTCAGTAGCCAAGGTCTGGAACAGTATTCCTACAGATATTAGAGTGATGCCATGTAGT
This sequence comes from Protopterus annectens, assembly GCF_019279795.1. Taxonomy (NCBI): domain Eukaryota; kingdom Metazoa; phylum Chordata; order Ceratodontiformes; family Protopteridae; genus Protopterus; species Protopterus annectens. The sequence continues at coordinate 303,051,678 of NC_056731.1, forward strand.
CACATATTCAAACAATCTCTAAAGAGATTTCTCCTTAACTTCTTGCTCTGTACATGTCTTACACCAGGCTGACACTACCTGTTACTCCTTCCTTCTCTTCCTTTATCTCCCCTCTCTTCCTTCTTTCTTCCTTCTTCCATCTTTTCCCCTTGCTCTTCTTTTTCCCCTTTCCTCTCCTCCCTTCTCTTATTAGGCAAAGCACCAGTTACTTCTCCCATAGAGCCCTACTTTACTCCACTCCCTAATCTTCCCAACTGCAAAATCTCTTTTCTTTCTCTTAGTTTTTTTTTTTTTGCTCATATTTAAAATGCTTAACATCTTTACCACTGGTTATCAGTATTGATTGTTCTTTACTAAGTGTTCAATATCCTATGATTGATGTTTAATATTCACTGTTATGATTTTCTGATCTCACCTTATTTATCCTGTATTTCAATTATACTATTTGCTACTGCACTTCCTGTGATAATATTATGTAGTTTATTAATTGAACCATGTATGTTGGAGCTTTTCTCCTCAGGCCTCCAGTGAAAAAGGGATTCATGCCTGGTCAGACTTTCTCTGCAAACAAATGCCAAATAAATAAAATAAAATAAAAAAACTAAGCTTAAAGAGGTTTAAATATTTTCCCAGATTTTGTAGAGTCAAGAGCACCACCTCTCTGATTAAAATGACTTAACAATACAAAATAGCTAACAGAGATTTAAACTGTTGTAAGTAACTGAAATAAGAAAGCTTGAAAACAGAACAGGTGCAGACTGTTAAAATGAATCTAAAAGGGATAAAAAAGAAATAAAACAAACTTATACTGATCTCTGATTTTTAGAAGCAAATTGGAAAAAATAGGAGACCAAAACTCTATAGCATTAACAATATTCAGCAGTTGCACTTCCTTGCTGAAGTAGTCACACTATTGAATTAATCTCTCACCAACTTGTCTCACAAAAGGAAAGAAATAAATTCCAAAAGTTAGATCACTTAAAGGTAAAAAGTGCAGCTATGTAATTGATTTGCTGGATATTCTTGGAAAGCCTTAAATACTGTTCCCAGATGTTGTAGGGTCAAAAAAACACCAATTAAAATAACCTAATAATGATTTTAACATTGCTAAAACAGATGCATAATCTTAAAAGATAATTTAAAATAGAACAGAAGAAAAGAGCCAAACTGGATTCAGAGTGTTAAATGAGCTTAGACAACAAAGAAATTAAATTTTTAGCCTGTATGCTCTACTGTTTAGAAGAAAAGTGGGAAATAATGCAGAATTAAAAAAAAACTTGGAAACATACATACACAATAACAATTACTTTGTGTGCCTGAAGCAATAGTACTTCTGAACTAGCCTAGCAATACTTCTCTGAGAAAAAGAAACCAGATATAATTCAAAGGTTAGTCCATGAAAGCGAAAAAATATGCAGCTATATATGGGAATTACCCAAAATGTTGGTTAAATACCTTTAAAAACACTTTCTCCAGATTGTGAAAGACAAAAGCACTCAACACTCATTCAAATATCGTAATACCGATTTGCAACTAGATGAAACAGATGCACACTGTTAAAATGAAAATAGTGCATAATTGGAGTGCCTTAACAGACTATAGCAATTAAACATCTTATTTGAAGCAGTCACAGTCCTTCACTAGCCTGGCTCTAATTTTCCTCACTAACAAAAACAAGACACAATTCCAATAGTTTTACAACTTAAATGGTGAAAAACTTGCAGCTATTTACTGGAATTAGTGACATGGTTTAATGAGCTTTAAACACTTTTAATAGATAATATAGTGCTCTGAAAAAGCAAATAAATAAATAAATACATAAAATGAAATAAACTAATAATGATCTCAGAATAGTAACAGAGATGCAAAATGTTGATGAGGTACTTAAATCACAACTGTTTAAGAGATGTAGACTGAGACATGTTATGTCTAAAAGCAAGAGAAAAGCTAAACATATGCAGATTATTAAAATGAACTGAAACATATAAAAAGGAATTGACATCTTTTTACTGTCTAAGCTTTATTGTCAAGGAGGAGACTTGCAAAAAACATAGCTGAGAAACTTTTTGGACTCTATGAACAATATGACTTGTTCCTTCTGCTTGAATAAGTTATACATCTGAACTAGTAAGGCTACCCATAATAATCCATAAAAGATATCTAGATGCAATTTTAAATGTTTGCCCACTTATATGCTAAAAGAGTGCAGATAATTTACTAGAAGTTCACAATATGTTAGTTTGCACAGCCTTAATAAACTTTCCCCACATGTTGTCATGTCAGAAACAACAAAATGCAAATTAAAATAACAAAGTAATTATTTAAACATTGCTAAGCATATGGAAACTGTCAGAAGTAACTTAAAACAGAAAATAGGAAGAGATCTAAAACTGTCAGCAACTTAGCTCTGTTTTTCAGAAAAAAAACAAAGTGCAAAACATTCAGGCATTAATAATCAATAACAATTATCCTTCCTGACTGAAGAAATTGCAATCCTGTAAAAGCCTGGCTGGAATTTTCTCAAGGACAGAATCAAGCATTTAATTTATAATATTTGACCACTTAAAAGATAAAATAGTGTACCTTTTTACTGAAATTATTGACTACAGGCTTAAGCTGTTTTGAAGAACCATTGATAGCTATGTTAGGCTCAGAAACAGTAAATCACTAATTAAAAACAACACAGTGGATGCAAACTCTTACAACATAAGACAGAAATCTAGAGAACAGAGAAAATAGATACAGACTGTTAGTATGAAGTTAAAGGAGATAAAGAAATTAATATCTTTCAGCCAGTTAGTCATGTTTATAGAAGCCAACTGGAAAAGATTAGAAGTGAAAATCTCTTTGGCTCTCAACAAACAAGAACAATATAAATTGTACTCCTTGCATGAAGAAATCTTACTCCTAAACTTTCTTCATTGAAAGTATCTCAAGAAGAAGAAAACAGGATTTAATTCCTAATGCTGGATGACTTAAATGAAAAAAAAAAGTTCTAGAAGTGGTCAGTAATCAATTGTATGTGTCATCTCGTGTTCTTAGTCTCTCATTGCTGAATATATTTCAATTTTGAAAATTTTCTAATATTTTTAGTCTAAATTCATTGCATGTATGTTTTCTGTTTATAGAACTTTTCTATCCAGCATTCTGCTTACAGCCTAGACATGTTTTCTTTCTAAACTAACTGACTGACTTACTAATCAAGTCAGCTTAAGGAGTTTTAAACACCTTTCCCAGATGTTGTAGGGTCAGGAGTGTCAATCTCTGATTTAAATAACATAATGATGCAAAATAGCTAAAACAGATGCAAACTGTTAGAAGTAATTGAAATTAAAAAACATGAAAACAACTAGAACAGGTGCTGACCATGAAAATAAGTCAGAAAGAAATGAAGAAATGAAAAATCCATCTCTTAGATCTGATTTTTAAAAGCAAACTGGTAAAAATAGAAGTTGGCTTTAACAATCTTTAACAATTGTACTTTCCCCTGAAGAAGCCACACTAAAGAGTTAACCTTTCAGAAATTCTGTCACAAAAGGAAAAGGCTGTTATTTCCAAAAGTTAAACCACATAAAGGAAAAAGAGTGCAGCTATGTAATGGATTTGCTGAAGATTCTCAAAGAGCTTTAAATACTGTTTGTAGATTTTATAGGGCTACATGAATTAAAATAGCTTAATATTGATTTTAGCATTGCTAATATAGATGCATAATCTTAAAAGATGAAAAAAAGAAACAGAAAGAAGGAAAGAGTCAACCCACACTGTTAAAATGAACTTAGAAAAAAAAAACAAACAAAAAAGAAATTACATATTTTCAGACCCATAGCTTTGTTGTTTAGAAGAAAAGTGGCAAAATATAAAAATGTAAAACCTCTGGAGACTTACAATAACAGTTACTTTTCTGCATTAAGCAATCGTACTTCTGAACTAGGTTGGTTATAATTCTTTGAGAAAAAGAAATCAGGATTTAATTCAAAGATTAATCCTCAAAATTGGAAAAATGCAAATATGTACTGGAATTAGTTGAAAAATGGATTAAATAACTTTGAAAACACTTTCCATAGATTATGTAAAACAGAAGCACCAAACACTGCGTAAAATATCTTAATGATATAAAACTAAATAAAACATATGCAAACTGTTAAAATGAAAATAAAGCAAAACAGCAGGGTTTCAACAGACTACTACAATTAAACATCTTACCCAAAACTGTCACAATCCTACATTGTCCTGGTCCACTTCAATAAAAACACAACACCGAATGACATTTGACGACCTTTATTAAACTTCCATAAACATGATTGTTAACCAATATTTATTACTTTCAATCAAAGCATGACCCAGGTGATAATAACATCTATGGAAGAAAACATAAAATAAAATAACCATAAGGGCAGCGTAACCACTCACCTTTGAATAAGCAGCATCCCCCACTTGCTTACTTATCTTTGCACTAACAAGGCAATGTTACACCGCCCACCTTCAATTTATTGAATTACACCACCAACCAAATAAGCAGCTCTGCTTGCTTATTAATTTATTTACAGAGTAACCGCTCACTTTCCTTTCCAACTTATTGAATTGCACATCCAGCACCAGAGGGGAATAGAAGAGGGCAAGCCTGCCCCTCTTCTCCGCCTTACCCAAAATGACGTAACCACAATCCCCACTAATAAAAAGGGGGAGGGAGGTAGGGAGAATAGCAAATTCACACCAAAAATGTGACTCCTACCTCAGTTACACTTAATAAAACCCTTTAAGCTCCTCCCTACCCTTACCTCATTTCCTCCCAAACATCTCTCCGTCCTATTTAACCCTGTCCTCCCCTTATCTTCTTAATTCTGGCTACTCTATTTATCTAGCCCCACTTGAAGATGTCCCAGGACAAAATGGTCTGTTCCAACCCTCATTTGTCCTAGTCCACTTCAATAAAAACACAACACCGAATGACATTTGATGACCTTTGTTAAACTTCCATAAACATGATTGTTAACCAATATTTATAACTTTCAACCTAAGGATGATCCAGATGATAATAACATCCATGGAAGAAAACAAAAAATAAAATAACCATAAGGGCAGTGTAACCACTCACCCTTTAATAAGCAGTATCCCCCACTTGCTCACTTATCCTTGCACTAACAAGGCAGCATTACACTGCTCACCTTCAATTTATTGAATTGCACCACCAACCAAATAAGCATCTCTGCTTGCTTATTAACATATCCATGCAGCAACTGCTCACTTTCCTTCCCATCTTATTGAATTACACATCCAACACCAGAAGAGGAACAGAAGAGGGCAAGCCTTTCTTTCTTCTCCACCCACCAGTCTGACTAGGTTGTTCCCCCTCGCACCAACCAAATTTCCCACAACATAAACCCTGTTAAAGGCATAAAGCCAAACATCATTCAGTGAACCCAATCTTGCCTAACCAGACTGTACCCATGCCCTCACCTCTCAATCCCCATCACACCAACAAAACTATTCAGTTACCTAAACAACTAAAACAAACCACTGATCCCTCACCAGTGCTAAAACAACCATAAACTCAAAGCCTAGCATACTCATACTCTTGTTATCCAACTACCATACCAGTAAAATTTTGTAATTACTCTCGGAATCTATACCCCAGCTAGACAAACAAATGCTGAGCCCCTTGCCACTTGAAACCATGCAAAGGTAATAGCATACCCTCATGACATATTGCAGCCTATTTACTGCCTAATGAAGTAATAACCACATGAAATCACTTTCAAATCCCATTTAATAGCAATCTTGGCATCACACCAATACCCATGTAAACAAGCTGCTTACACCACCATCAAGGCCTTAAACAGTATAATACCAAATGCACCACAAACTGTAAAACCAAGCCAGGCAAAACTAACCAAACACAATGTACACCAAAACTTGAAATGCCCACTGGCACCAGACACACCAGGTCAGTGACTAGCCATCACCATCTAGAATGTGGTAAAATAATCCAACCCTACCTCCCGTAAAACTGCAGCAACTCAAAGCTAAATCCTCCTACACAAACACACCACCTAGCTCACCAGCCTGAGCCAACTTATTCAATGCAACCCATTAATCCCGACCAAGATAACACCTCCTTTACCAAAAACTCTCCTATAAATGAGCCCCTTAATCCTGCCACAATCATGTAATCCTAACCATCATCTGACATGCCTCGGCTCACCTAATATCTCCTTCAACAGTAACCATAACTTGGTATGCTCCCATGGTAATCTGCCCACCTGACCCATTCCAAGGAAAACCCCAACTACCAACAAGACAGTGTGAAATTCAACCCTGATGCTTCCTGCACAAGATAAGATAACAAAAACACTCCCCAAGACAGATATTACCTTAAGGTTGCAGGAAAGAAAACACAACAATGAACAAAAAACACCATATACAGCTGCACTGCTAGAAATCCATGACCCCCTTTCCTAATGCTCCATCAGCCGATACATTCCTCAGCATCCTCCATCACCTGTCAAGTGCACATTCCTTCAGACCACCAAATAATGCCTGCTCAGCACGTCCCCATCTGCGACCTCAGTGTGAACTGTAAAGAAAAAACTGTAAATACTCCACCCAAGCACCACCAAGGGCATAGCTCTTCCATCAACGGTATGAAATGCACGCATTACTGAATGCAAAACCCCCATGCAACTTAACAATGTCTTAGCAAAAATTCCCCATAAAGTTTCTTCCTACCACCCACATTCATGATACAACTGATACCCATGTGAAATAAAACAAATTCATAGCATCACTCCTCTTCTATAAATAAAATTATCACTTTAATCATCCCATGAGGTTTCTTAACAAAGTTGTTACCCAATGATTAGGGCAGGGGAAAGTTAACTGCAAAATGTATCAACAAAATGCCAATCCCCATAACCAACCCTATCCATCTACCCCAAAGGACATCCCAGTGAATTAACCCAAAGGCAATACCCTGGTAAAATACACCAAATTATTGCACCCTAAATGCACCCCAAACACTAAACCCATTTCCCCACATATCCCCCACAGCACCTATATACCTAGAGTGCTCCATCAAACCCTACCTAATCTTAAGTTGTACATTCCAAACCACCTCCTATTAGCTCAGAGTACAAGTCACAAATTAATGGGTAACTGTAAATTCCACATAGAGTGTCCACCCATGTCTGTCTTGAAATAGATCATTAGGTGCTGCATGTAAAACAAATTGAACTTGATATCTCCAAACCACCACATATCTGAGCAAGACTCCAAATACTCAGCATCCCAGTTGTCCCTGTAACTCATCATCCAAACAACCTCCTCAAATTATGCCCTTCAAACCCAATATCTCCTATAAAATGTGTAAACAAAATGCAATTCCCCATGACCAATCCTATCCACCTGCCACAAGATCCATTCCAGTGAATTGCCCAGAGGCAACCCAATGGTAAATTACACCAAAGAATTAACCCCTTCTGGTAGCAATGCAAATCCCATGAACAATCCAGTACACCTACCAAGAGCTCAACCTCCTTAATCCACCACATATCCTTAAATTCCCCTTTAAAACTTCCCTATTAATGCGTCATCTCTGCATCCAACAGTAACACTAATTTGGCCCAAATCCTCACTTACCTGCAATGCTCCCACAAAATCTACTTATCATTAAGTCATACCTGAAAAATACAAACTAAATAACCTACCCCTTCCTACACCACTGTAGCTTCACAAACACTACCTTCCTTGTAAAAAACAAATAGTCCTACTTTTTGGCCCCAACACTCCTTGATTCACTAAATAAAATCATAGTCACACACACAATGCAAGCTCACTGGAATAAGTAAGTAAAATTACATTGGTACCTGTGACCTTATTCCCTGCAGCTCCAGCAATTAAAAACCACTTTGTAGCAACCTCCATCACCTAAGAAGACCACATCCTTCAGACCACCGGCTGATACTATCTCTGCACTGATCACGAGTGACTGTCTTACATAGCACTCCAACATCTAAAACACCCAACATGGCACCACCATCTGCAAAGAAAGAGAAAAATGTAAATCATCTGAGATACAAACACATTTGAAGACTACCTGCCCCCCCCCCCAGTTCCCTCAGTATAAAGATATAGGCACAAGTAAGGTGTAGTTACTTCCCATACTCTCCAAACCTCTACCAATAAAACTATGGCCCTCCACCACAAAAAGCACCCATGAATTATTTTTTTTTTCTTTTTTCCCCTTTTCCTTTACCAATCTTGCCAAAAATAGGGACAAATTTTAAGTATTGCTCTTATAAACTTAGAAAGTTGCTAGAGTAACATGATCTGTGTTAATATACATTTTCTGAGGGATTTGACATCTGAAACTTACATGTATGTCATTATTCAGTGACTTAATTCATCAGTTCATCCATGTGGTTTGAGCAGACCCCAACTTATGAGAAATAGCCCAAAATATGATGCAAAATCTGATCAGTTGATAGCTATGACCACCACACTGTTTCCTCCAGCTTAACCTGTCGTGCTGATGAAATTGTTTCCATTGGCATGAAGTACCTGAAAGATCCATGGAACAGGAACGGACAACCGAATTCTTTCCCTAAGAAAGAATTTGGTTTTCTGAAACTTCGTTATTTTCAGCTTTCGCTTATTAGGGGTCGATATTAGAATATTCGAAGTTCTGAAACTTTGATGTTCTAATATAGACCTGATCAGAGCCTTCAGTACTGTAAACCCTACACCACTCCTACAAATATCAATAAACCTAATGTGGACTACCTTCAGTGTGATGGTTCAAAGAGTACCTACAAAACAAAACGTTCTTAAGTACATTTCAGCAATACAGTCTCAGATTATGCATCCTCAATACTGGGGTCCCTCAGAGGTCCATCATAAACCCTTACTATTGTCTATCTACATAAACAATCTCATCTGACATATACCCTAAATAAATTTGTTAATGTACACTGATGACCTAGTGGTCCTAGAATATAGCTAGACTCACATTGTCCTACAACAAAAGTCCATCTCAGTTTCACCATGATTGCTACTGGACATATCAAAATCACCTCCTAATGAATCCCACATAAAAAAACAGGAACCACATCTGAGTCCTAATTGGATATATGTGGTGACATTCAGTTTGTCAAGCTAAACTTCGTCAACATGCTGTTTTACTGCATTATATCAAAGTCTGTGTTATTGATATACTGGAGAGAGTACAAGGATTCAAAATTCAAGAAACACTGTCAAAAATAAGAGAAATTGTTATGAAGAAGATAAGTCTAATTTTTGGGCAGTAAGAATTTGCAGCTTTGAATGAGGAGTGTAACTGGAAATTAAGTAACTAGGATGATTTTAAAGGAAAACCCAAAAGAAAGCTTTTGCTGTTTTTCCTTTGGTTTATAATACTATTTAATTCAATACTTTCAAGTTTATGCTTATGTATAGCCTTCCAATTTGTTAAGAAGTACAATCACCTTGACAAATCAATAACAGTTTTTTTTTTGCAGATTCCATCTTGTCATCTCATTTACCGCTCATGCTCACCCCACAACACATTACAACTGTCCACCACCCCAATTCAACTTCCAGAAACCATTTGTCCCACTAGAAGCCATTTTTTTTAACTCCCCAACCCCATCAACCCTGTGCAGCCTATACCACCGCTGTAGGCAAATGTGTCTCATCCATATAAGGCACAAAACAAACAAAATGAACAAAACGAATGGGGAAACACTCCAAGGACAATTGTCACCCAGGCATGCGTAGTGACTACAACCACTAAACACGGATCCCTGAAAGCCCGCTAACGTCATACCTGCTCTTCCGAAAAGAAGACCCAGCACTTGCGTGCTGCAACTGCATTTCTGGCAAATGCCACCATGTAAAGAAAGTGGACTGACTCTGTCGAAGGAAGAGTTCCCTTTCCTCAGCGGTACCAGTGATTTTACCATCATTACAGCAGTGCAAGAAACTAGCTTTTATGTTACCATGCATTCCTTCAGGTTATAAAACCCGTACTTGTCTCCACCATTTTAGCGAATGCGACTTCATTGGAACAGCAATTGTGTAAAAGATGTATGAGTTAAAATTAGCAAGAGTTCTATAACCAGTATCTCAACCTCCCGGAGTAAGCACACTGTACAAAGCCATTCTGTTAACATAACCACAGTGCTGACAGGAACAAAATAACAACAAAAGGCATGCCCAAAATGGGAGAGACAGTTAAGCACCTGATTAACCCAGTACACTGATAACCCAGAAATAGCACCACTTAAACCCCTTCTCACCAAGCATCCCAAACACCATGACATAAAAAAAAATATTGCCTATACAAAACACCTGCCCCGATCTACCCAACCTTCACCAGTAACCCAAGGCTTACCTGCTCACAGGAATACCTATAGGCCGTCTTGGGCATGAACTCACCTTAGCAAGTTCACACCAAAAATGTGACTCCTACTTCAGTTACACTTAACAAAACCCTTTAAGCCCCTCTCTACCCTTACCTCATTTCCTCCCAAACATCCCTCCATCCCATTTAACCCTATCCTTCCCTTATCCTCTTAATTTTGGCTACTCTATTTATCTATCCTCACTTGAAGATGTCCCAGGACAAAATGGTCTGTTCCAAACCTCATTTAGCCTGGCTCCAATTCTCTAATGGAAAAGAAGATACAACTCCAAAAGTTAGACTATTTAAATTGTGAAAGGCATACAGCAATTAACTGGAATTGGTGACAAGATTTATAGAGTTTTAAACACTTTTAATATATGATCTAGAGTCATAAGCAACAAAACAAAAGTTAAAATAACTTAGAAATTATCTCCGAATAGCTAATACAGATGGAAACTGTTGAAGATATACTTGAAGCAGAAAAGAAAAAAACTGTTAGATGTAGACTAACAAATGTTATTTAGGTCTAAAAACATCAGAAGTGCTAAACCTATGCAGATTATTAAAATAAGGTGAATAAGAGATATAAAAGGAATGGCATTCTTTAATATTCTTAGCTTTCATGTTAAGAAGAAAACTTGCAAGAAGCATAGCTGTAAAACCTTTGGTCCTCCACAGACAAAAATTGGTTGTGACACATCTGAACTAGTATGAATCTAGATAAAATGTGCTGAATGTTAAAATGAAAATAATGTATAACTCTGGCCTCAACACACTGTTGCAATTACACATTTTACATAAAAAAGTCACAATCCAACATTAACCTTGCTCCAGTTCTCTCTCTCTCTCTAAATTAAAAGACACAATTCCAAAAGCTAAAGTACTTAAATCACTTAGATTATCCAGATACAAACTGTTGAAGGTTTACTTAAAGTGGAAAATAAGAAAATTGTTAAACAGATGTAGACTAACATTCATTTATGTCTAAATGTAAGAGAACAGCTAAAGTTATGCAGATTGTTAAAATGAATTGAAAAAATACTTAAAATGAGTGGCATCTTTTTATAGTCTAAGCTTTCTTGTTAAGAAGGAAAGTTGCAAAGAACAGAGTTGGGAAACATTTCAGTTGCTCCTACTGATTGAATCAGTGACACATCTGAACTAGTATGAATCTAGATAAAACACATGCTAAATGTTAAAATGAAAATAATGCATAACTCTGGTCTCAACAGGCTATTGTAATTACACATCTTACCTAAAACAGTCACAACCCTACATTAGCCTTGCTCCAATTCTCTAACAGAAAACAAGATACATTTCTAAATGTTAGACTATTTAAATGGTGAAAGGTGTGCAGCTATTAACTGGAAAGGCTGATAAGGGTTATAGAACATTAAACACTTTTAATAGATAAATGAAAAAAAGACTGTCAGGAAGGGTCCCAAGGAACGCCAAACACAAAAATGTTGAATAAAAGCAAACTTTAATGCTGAATAAATCCAATAAATCCAATAAAATCGATGTATAAATCCAGTAAAATCGATGTGAGCGCTTTCATTAAAAAATGTTAATTTCATCAGACAAGAGTCAATGTGCATAGCCAATGTTTAAATATATTTTAAAACCTTCTAACACATTCTGATTGGACACAGAAAACCAGTTGAACCATGAGTAAAATGAGTAGATGTAGTTAACCCATTGCTAACTGTTATAACAACATTTCACTTTAAAAAATATGTATATACACTAAAAATAATTCTAAAAGTTGAATGTTTGTAAAAAACTGAATTAGCAAACCAAGTTGAACTATTAAAAAGTTGATGTCAGTATCATAATAGTCAAACTTTAAAAATATTTTACAATTTAGGTAAAAACATTAAACTTTTCTCATAAAGTGCTTGTGCAGGATGGCTAAGTTTGTACTATCTTCTTCCTTTCCAAGGCTTTTAGTTTTAAGACAGGGGTAATTGATGTCCTGTCATTAATGCCAGGCCATTTGTCTGCATGCAAAAGGATCTGCCATCTCAATTCTTTTAATTCTTTTAAAATTTCTTTAACTTTTAATAGATACTCTAGGGTCTGAGGCAGCAAAACAAAAATTAAAATAACTTAAAAATATCTCAGAATAGCTTACATAGAAACAAACTGTTGAAGATGTACTTAAAGCAGAAAACAAGAAAACTATTAAACAGATGTAGACTAATACGTTTTATTACGGTCTAAAAACAAGAGAATAGCTAAATGTATGCAGATTGTTAAAATGAATTGAAAAAAAACCCATAAAATGAATGCTATCTTTTATAGTCTTAGCTTTCTTGTTAAGAAGGAAACTTGCAAAAAACATAGTTGTGAAACCTATTTGGGCCTCTGTGGGCAGAACTGGTTGCTCCTACTGTTTGAATTAGCGGTGCATCTGAACTAGTATGGCTATAATTTATTTATTCATTTATTTATTTATTTATTTGCAGTTTGATAACTGGGAAAGTCCACTGGGCCATACAGAGCCCCTTTTCAGTAGAGGCCCTGAGAGAAAAGCTCAGCAGTACAATAAAGAAAAGAATCATACAAAAATATATACAGTGATAGTATGCAATTATCTAACATATTGGATTACAAAGTTAACAACACAATTAGCAATTCAGTTGCCAGACAAATAGTAGTGATACATATTACAGAATTTGTAAAGATAATTATTGCACAGAAGATTCTTTGATAAACACAGCATATAACTCTACAAAAAGAAATCCAGATTTAATTTTAAATGTTTGTCCACTTAAGCAGTTCTGATTTTTTCGTAGAAGTTCACAACATATCAGTTTGAATAGATTTAATAACATTTCCCCAGATGCTGTCAGGTCAAAAACTACAAAACTCTGATTAAAATAATGTAATAATCATATATAAATGGCTACAAATATGAAAACTGTCAATAGTGACTTAAAACAGAAAGCAAGAAAACATCTGAAAGGAGACTGTCAAAGGTAACATAGAACATGTGACAAAAAATAACAAATGTCAGGCACTTAGCTCTGTTGTTTAGAACCATGCTGACAAAATCAAAAATACAAAACTCCTGGGCCTTAACAATCAATGAGAATTCCTTTCTTGGCCGATGAAATTGTACTCCAGAACTAGACTGGCTGTAATTCTCTCAAAGACTGAAATGTATATTTATTTTCTAATGTTAGACAACTTAAATGCCAAAGCAGTGAACTTTTTATTAAAATTACTGATAAAATATTTAAAGAGCTTTGAACTACTGCTCAGAGATGTTTAAGGTTAGAAACAGTAAGACAGTTATTAAAATAACTGAGAAATGATTGAACAGCAGATGCAGACTATTACAACTTAAGAGAAGTCAAGAAATAAGTGCAAATAGGTACAAATTGTTAAACTGAACTTAAAGAAGATGACAAGAGATGGAAATCTTTCAGCCACTTAATCCTGTATATAGAAGCTGACTGCAAAAGTGCAGAAGTGCAAATCTCTTTTGGTCTGACTAAGCAAAATAATAAGAGTAACAATTATGCTTCTTGCACAAAGAAATTTCACTCCTGAACTGGCCTTTTTGAAAGTATCTCTCAAAGAGAAACCCGAAGGTAATTCCTAATGCTGGACTATTTAAATGGCAAAAAAGTTAAGCTATTTACTAGAAGTACTGAATAACAAGTTGTAAGAGAGTCATATCATTTTCTCAGTCTGTCATTGTGGAATGCATTACCATTTTCTTAAATTTTGTTCTTATCTTTGTAGATTTTTGTATAGTTCAACCTCTTCAGATGTTCATTTTCTGTTTATGGAAATTTTCTCTCCAGGACTCTGTCTTTAGCCCAGTCAGGCTTTCCTGCTAATCAAACTAATTACCTCTTTGACAAACTAACTAACTAACTAACTAACTAACTAACTAACTAACTAACTAACTAACTAACTAACTAAATCAACTTAAAGAGGTTTAAACACTTTTCCAGATGTTGTAGGGTCAACAGTAGCACCCCCTGATTAAAATTACTTCAAGATGTAAAATAGCTAAAACAAACACTGTCATAAGCAACTGAAATGAGAGTATGTAAACATCTAAAACAGGTGCAGACAGTGAAAACTGAAAAGAGATAACAAAGAAATGGAAAATAATCAGCCACTTTATTCATATGTTTAGAAGCAAACTGGCAAAACTAGAAGACAAAGACTGTATGGCCTAAATAATCTTCAGGAACTGAGCTTCTTACCTGAAGTAGTCACACTTCTGAATTAGCATACCATCAAATTCTCTCACAAAAGGAAAGAGAATTTAATTCTAAAAGTTAGACCACTTAAAGAAAAAAGAGCAGCTGTGTAACTGATTTGCTGCAAATTCTTAAAGAGCCTTAAACACTGTTCCCAGATGATATACTGCACAGTCATAAACACAAATTAAAATAGCCTAATACTGATTTTAAGAATGCTAAAAGAGATGCAGAATCTTAAAAAGAAGGTTAATACAGAAGAAAAGAGCCAAACCAGATTCAGACTGTTAAAATGAACTTAGGAAAAAAAAAACATTTTTTCAGCCTGTTCACTCTACTGTTTAGAATAAAATTTGCAAAATAATACCTTTTGAAACTTACATACACAATAACAAATTACTTGCATGCCTGAAGCAATCTTACTTCTGAATTAGCCTGTTTATTCTTCTCTGAGAAAGAGATACTGAGATATAATTCAAAGGTTAGTCTATGAAAGTGGAAAATATACAGCTATGTACTGGAATTAGTCAACATTTTGATAAAATACCATTAAAAACACTTTCCTCAGATTGCAAAACACAAAAGCAGTAAACACTGATTAAAGTAACTTAATAATGGTTTAGAATGATATAAAGCAGATGCAAACTCTTAAAATGAAAATAGTGGAAAACTACTAAATAGACTGTTGCAATTAAACATCTTACCTAAAACAGATACAATCTGTCATTAGCCTGGATATAATTCTCTCACCAACAGAAAACAAGTCACAATTTCAAAAGTTGTACTACCTAAATGGTAAAAAGCATTCAGCTATTTACTATAAGGCTCAAGGAACTTTAAACACTTTTAATAGATACACTGGGGTACAGCAAAAAAAAAAACAAAAAACAAAAAAACAAAAAAAAAAACATAATAATTAGAATAACTTGATGTCAGAATAGCTCACACAGATGCAAGCTGTTAAATAGGTACATAAAACAGAAGTGTTTAACAGATGTAGGCTGAGAGATTTGATTTATGTCTAAAAACAAGAGAAGAGCTAAATATATGCAGATTATTAAAACAATTTGAAAGAAATGAAAAAAAGGAATTAAAATGTTTTTATGTCTTAGCTTTGTTGTCAAGGAGGAAACTTTTGAAACATATAGTTGTGAAACTTTTTAGAGTCTTTGGACAGAATCAGTTGCTTCCACTGCTTAAATCAGTCACATGTATGAAGCAGCATGTATATAACTCTCCTCAAAGAAATCCACATTTAATTCTAAATATTTGTCCAATTACATGGTAAAAAACTGTTGAACATTTTTACTGGAAGTTCACAATATATCAGTTTGCACAGGTTTTATATAATTTCCCACTTGTTTTCAGGTCAGAAACAAGAAAACAGTGATTAAAATAACTTAATAATTCTTGAAAAATGGCTAAGGATATGCAAACTGTCAAGAATAAAAGAAAGGAAACCACTAAAACTGGTGAGGATGTTTTATGGTCAGAAGCAGAAACATGCTGGTTAAAATAACTGAATAATGACTGAACAGCAGATGCTATTACAACTTAAAGCAGAAATCAAAAAATCTGTGAAAACAGGTGCAGACTGTTAAATTGAACATAAAGGAGATAACAAGGAAATGAAAATCTTTCAGCCACTTAACCATTTTTATAGACACCAGCTGGGAAAGTGCAGAAGTACAAATCTCTTTGGGTCTCAACAAATAAAAACAATAAGAATAGCAATTATACTACCTACTTGAAAAAACTCATCACTGAACTGGCCTGATTGAAAGTATTTCATAAAGATAAACTGGGATTTAATTTGTAATGGTAGGCTACTTAACTGGCAAAAAAACTTTGTAGCTATTTATTAGAGGTACTCAACATCAAGTTGCATGGCAGTCATCTCATGTTCTCAGTTTGTCATTTCTAAATACATTACTATTTTGTAAATGTTTTTCTAATCTTTGTATAATTCAAAGTCATGAGACTGCGGTGGTGGTGCTGCAGTAGCGTTGTCGTCACAGTTAGACGTTGCACGTTCGATTCTCAGTTAGAGCATCTTCTTTGTGTCGACATGCATGAATGGGCATTTCTTTGTTGAAGGTTGTGCGTTAAGCCTGGCAAGCCAGCACGTAAAAAATCTACTGCCAATCATTAGCAGACTGGAGTTCCTTCCGCTGTGGTGACCCCTAACCGGGAAAAGCCGAAAGACAGACAGTTTGTATAATTCAAAGTCATTGTATATACATTTTATATTTATGGAACTCTTCTACCCAGCACTCTGCTTTTAGCCCATTCAAGCTTTCCTGCTAAACTAACTAACAGACTAAGTCATCTTAAAGACATTTAAACAGTTTCCCCAAAATGTAATATGGTCAGAAGCAACACATCTCTGAGTGAAAATTATTTAATGATCTAAAATAGCTAATACAGGTGCAAATTTCATATGTAACTGAAATAAAAAAAGCATGAAAATAGCTGGAGCAGGTACAGACTGCAAATTTGATCCTAAAATTATACAAAAGAAATACAAAATCAGCCACTTAGCTCTGATGTTTAGAATCCAACTGGGAAAAATAGAGATCAAAAACTCTAGGTCCTTACCAAACTTTAGCAATTGCATTTCCTGTGTGAAGTAGTCACACTACTAAATTAGTGTCTTATCATATTGTCAAATAAAAGGAAACAGGAGTTGATTTTAAAAGTTAGGCCACTTAAAGGAAAAAACAGTGCAGTTACGTAATGGATTTTATGAACATGCTAAAAGACCTTTAAACTCTGTTCCCAGAAGTTGTTGGGCAATAAATAAATAAAATAATTAAGCTTTGCTAAAACATATGCATACTGTTAAAAGATAACTTAAAACAGGAAAGAAAAGCAAAAAGCCATGCCAGATTCAGACTGTTAAAATGAAATTCTACAAAAAAGAAATGACATTTTGAGGCCTTTAGCTCTGTTGTTTAGAAAGAAAGTGGCAAAATGATATGGAAGTGTATAACCTTTGGACAGTTACATACAATAACAATTACTTTGCCTGCTTGAAGCAAACCTACTTCTGAACTAACCTGACTTTGATTTTCTGAGAAAAAGAAACTAGGACGCAATTTAAGAGTTGGTCTACAAAAGTTGAAAAATGTGTAGCTATGTACTGCAATTAGTTAAAAGTGCATTAAATTATTCTAAAAAGACTTTTCCGTGGTTGTGTATGCTAAAAGCATTAAACAGTGATTAAAATAACTTAATTATGTTTTACAACTTGATAAAACAGATGCAAACTATTAAAATGAAAAGAGTAGGGTCGATACAGGCTATAGGAATTTAACATCTTGCTTGAAACAATGACAATCCTTCAATAGCCTAGTGCCAATTCTCTCACTAACAGAAAAGAAGATAAAATTCTAAATGTTAGACTACTTAAATGGGGGAAGCGTGTAACTGTTTACTGGAATATGTGATGAGGCTTGAGCTTTAAGGGAGTTTTCCCCAGATGTTTTATGGACAGAAAAAGAAACACTAATAAACATAACCTAAACTAATCACAATCACACCACAGATGTGCATTTTAAAAAGTAATGTAAAACAGACTGGAGGAAAGCAGGTAAACAATAACTGCACTCAAAAACTTAAAAAGATTTATTTTTGCATTACTAACATCTCAATATCAAACTATTTATCATTATTTTCCAATTTGTTATACCCCAAAACAGCCTGAAATGGAGCTGCCATGTTTTACAGTGAATGCATTTACATTCCAAATGTCAATTTAGAGGGGCAGAGAGAAATCCCTATGATTAGAGGAACATTTACTGTGGTTTTCTATAATTTTATTTTTCAGCAGCTATGTGATTGCCTATTTTTGGCTGTCAGTACCAATCTGCATTTTTAATTACGCTGCATCCTTTAATTTTCATTAGTGGCCATCTCTGATACATCATTTTAAGAAAAGTTCGAATGTCAGGCTTGATAATGTAGCAAAGTTAATTGTCAGGCTTGATAATGTAGCAAAGTTAATTGTTCTTTTCAAAGTAAGAACTGTAGTTCGGTGTTCAAGTATGAGATATCTCACCCATGTGAGTAATATGTCTTACTTTGGCTGAGATGGTTTGTGTTGCATTCACAACTTTTAATATTGTAGTTATAATTAGAGTCTTTAATGTTAGTCTTCATTTCCTAACTCACTGACTAGCCTCAACAAAATTCTGTATGCAGTCCAAAAATGTTGGAATAAAACAGCAGATAAAACATGCACTTTTACAGAAAATACAGTGTAGAAAAAATAAAAAAAATCAAATACTGACAGAAAATTATAAGAATAAGATAGAACTATTTTCTTTCTGTGTGAAGCTCGGAATTTGCGAAAGGGAAAGATAACTAATCTGTAATAAGCATAAGAAATGTATATAAACTGTGAATTAGTTCATTTGCATCTGAAAACTAAGCTGTGATGCCGGTAATCTGACTGATGAGGTGCATTTAAATTTCACTGTTAAAAGCCATTGTCTTCTTAACTGCACTTTAATCAGAATAAGTGACCTAACCTAATTACTCTTCCATTTTTAATAGCCTTCATGATGTGACAGATGATGAGACAAATGCATGAAAGAAGGGGAAATAGAAATAACTTCAGTCTGGCAGTGGGCTTAGAGGATTAAGAAACTGTTTGCTGTGGTCCAGTGGTGCAAGGTTTTAGTCCCTCTTTGCATCGCAGTGAAGACAAATCAGTTTTTGGAAAGAAAAAAATGTTATTTTGTTGGGGTTCTCCCTTAAAACCGATGAACACCATTAAAATGTACTTAAAAAGATAAAACGTTACCTACTTAGCTGGCTAGTTTAGAAGGAAACTGGAAAAAATACAAGTGAAAACATTTAGGCATTCAATAGACAGTAACAATTACCCTTCCTTCCTTCCTAAAGCTGTTAGATATTGAATTAGACTAGCTCTAATTCTTTCATAGAAAAAAATGAGAATTTAATTCCAAATGTTCAACAACTTAATTCACAAAAACAGTGGACATGTGTAGTGGAAGCTCTGAATATATTGGCTTAGAAAGTTTTGAAACACTTTCCTTAGATATGATGAGATCATAGACAAATTGATACAAACTAAAAAAACTTAAAGATATAAGATAGCTAAAACTGATTCAAGCTGTAAAAAATAAATAAATAAATAATATATATATATATATATATATATATATATATATATATATATATATATGTATATATATTCACTTTATATCCTCAAAAACTCAGAATGGTGAACTCTCGCACACCGGAGATTTTGAATTTCATGCTTCTACTGCGCACACACACACACACACACACACACACACACACACACACACACACACACACACACACACACACACCATCCTCCCCACACACAAACAGAAACTCTCTACTACATAAAAGCAGGGGGGCAAGCCCCCCATGCACCCCTATGTGAGGGGCTGCGCCCCCACACCCCCTACTTAAATATTCTCACTCTGAGGCTACACTACACACAAGCACAAACAAAACACCACCACACAAGCTACCTTCTCCTCGCACACACACATCACAGCAACAAAACACACTGACATACACCATAGCCCCTACCCAAAACCCTTAACACACACACACTTACCTGAATCTATAACCACAGCGAAACTTCAGAAGCACGAAATTCAAAACCGCCGGTATTCGAGGTTTTGAATTTCATGCTTTTCAGGATTCCACTTTATAGGCTCAAAATACTGAACTTTGATATTTCAGTATTTCGAGCTTCTAAAGTGAATCCATATATATATATATATATATATATATATATATATATATATATATATATATATATAAAAGATAATAGTTAAACAGGTAGAATCCATAAAATTAAAATAGAAATGCAAAACTCTAGGTCTTGCACAGACTATAGGAATTACACTTCCTGACAGAAACAACCACATTCCTGAACTTCCCTGACTCTAATTCTGTAACAACAGAAAAGAAAAGAGGACTGGCTAACTAACTAAATAAACTAGGTTTAAACTCTTTCCCAGCTGGAGTAGTGTCAAGAGCAACATGCCTCTGAATGAAATAAAGATGTAACATTTCTAAAACTAACACAAACTGTCAGTCATAAATAACTGAAAAGGAAAGCATGAAGTCATCTAGAACAGGTGCAGGCTGTGACAATGAACTGAAAAGAGATAAAGAAATGAAAAAATCAGTCACTTAGCACTGATGTTTTAAAGCAAACTGACAAAAATAGAAGGCCAAAATTCTATGGCCCTAACAATTTTCAGGACTTGCACTTCCTGCCTGAAGTAGTCACACTACTGGATTAGCCTTTCACCAAACTCTCTCACAGAAGGAAAGAGGTGTTAATTCCAAAAGTTATATGACTTAACGGGGAAAAAAGGAGGAGCTATGTAATTGATTTGCTGATCATTCTTAAAGGGCCTTAAACACTGTTCCCAGATGATGTAGTGTCAAAGAACTAATTAAAATAGCCTAATATTGATTTTAAGATTGCTAAAATAGATGGGGAATTTTAAAAGATAAGTTAAAACAGAACAGCTGAAAAGAGCCAAACCAGATTCAGATTGTTAAAATGAACATAGACAAAACAAGAAAGAAATTGCAATTTTGCCCTGCTGTTTAGAAGAAAAGTGGCAAAATAATGCAGAAGTGAAAAACCTTTGGAAACTTGCATACATAATAACAATTACTTTGCATGCATGAATCTTATTTCTGAACTACCTAGTCTATTTTTCTCTGAGAAAAAGAAACCAGGATATAACTAAAGGTTGGTCCACTACAAATATACGGCTCTGTACTGGAATTACTGAAAACTTGGATTAAATACCTTTAAAAACACTTTCCCCAGATTGTGAAGCATAAAAGTACTAAACACTGATTAAAATAATACTGATTTAGAACTAAATAAAACATATGTAAACTGTTAAAATTAAAATAATGCAAAGCTGTAAGGCCTCAATATTGTACTGCAACATCTTACCTGAAACAGTCACAATCCTTCACTAGCCTGACTGTAGTTCTGTCACTAACAGAAAACAAGACAATTCCAAAAGTTATACTACCAAAATGATAAAAAGCATTCACCTATTTACTGGATTTGGTGACAAGGCTTAAAGAGCTTTAAAAACTTTTTAATAGATACTCTAGGGCTCTGGAACTGCAGTAAATAAATAAACAAACACATAAAATAAAAATCAGACATGCAAAATATTGAAGAGGTACTTCAAATAAAAGTGTTAAACAGCTGTAGACTGACGCATTTCATTTATAACAAAAAGAAGGGAAGTAACATATGCAGATTTGTTTTAAAATAAACTGAAACTGATAAAACAAATTGATATATTTTTAGTGTCTTAGCTTTTCTTCAATAGAAGATTGCAAAAAAGTAGTTGTAAATGCTTTTCAACTCTACTGACAGAATACTTGCACTTCCTGCTTGAATAAGTTACACATCTGGCATACCTCTCAACCTCTCAATGCAATAAATCTGGACAAAGTCCAACAAAATGGGAGGACGAAGGCTCAAAAATAGGGACAGAGTTTGAATATTGCTCTTATTAACTTAGAAGGTTGATGGAGTTATTGGGTTTGTTTAAATATAAATTTTCTGAAGGATTTGAAGTCTGAAACTCAAATGTATGTCATTATTTAATGGCTTCAATACTCAGATCATCCCAGTGATTTGCCAGAAAACCACAACTTTTACAAAGAACAGACCAAAAATATGAGCCAAAAATCTGGACATTCTGCGAAAATCTGTACAGTTGAGAAGTATCTGAAGTAGAATGGCTATAACTTTCTGCAAAAGAAATCCAGATTATATTCTAAATGTCCACATCTGTGGTAAAACACTGCAGATATTTTACTGGACATTCACAGTATAGCAGTTTGCATATCTTTAATAAACTTTCTCCACATACTGTCAGGTCAGAAACAGCAAAACACTAATTAAAATAACTTAATACTGCTTCAGACATTGCTAAACATATGTAAATTGTCAAAAGTAAGTTACAGCAGAAAATGAGAGCCCATTAAACATAACAAAAAAGAACAAATGTCAGCCACCTAGCTCTGGTTTTAGATGAAAAAAAAAAAAAAAAAAAAAAAATATATATATATATATATATATATAGATATATATATAAATAAAAAAAACATACTCAGACCTTAGCAGTGAATAGCAATTACCCTTTCTGACTGATGAAATTGCAATCCTGTATTAGCCTGGTTGTGATTTTCTCAAAGACAAAATCAAGAATCTAATTTGTAATAGCTGACGACTTAAAACATTATACCATTTTACTCTTAAGGAGCTTTGAAGAACCATTCATAGCTGTTTTAGGGTAAGAAACAGTAAACACTAACTTAAAAAATGAAACATTATTTAACAGTGGGTGCAAACTATTATAACTTTAGACAGAAATCTAGGTGCAGACTGTTAAAATAAACTTAAAGGAGATAAAGAAATGAAAATCTTTCAGCCATCTAACTGTGTTTATAGAAGCCAACTAGCAAAGAACAGAAGTATAAATCTCTTTTTGTCTCAACAAACAAAAACGATAAGAATTGTCCTTCTTGCGTGAAAAAATCTTCTCCCTGAATTGTCCTGATTGAATGTTTCTCACAAAGAAGAAATAGGATTTAATTCCTAATGTTGAATAACTGAAATGGGAAAATAATTAGTTATTTACTAGAAGTAGTCAGTAACAAGTTGTATGAAATTCATCTCATGTTCTCAGTCTCTCACTGCAGAATACATTTCTGTTTTTAAACTTTGTTCTAATATTTTGTATAGTTCAAACTCATTGCATGTACATTTTCTGTTTATGGAACTTTTCTCCCTGGACTCTGCTTTTAGCCCAGTCATGCTTTCTAGCTAAACGAACAATCTAACTAACTAACTAACTAACTAACTAACTAACTAACTAACTAACTAACTAACTGACTAACTAATCAAGTCAGGTTCAAGAGTTTTAAACACCTTTCCCAGATGTTGTACGATCAGGAGGAACACATCTCTGATTCAAATAACTTAATGATGTAAAATAGCTAAAAAGATGCAAACTGTCAGACGTAACTGAAACTAACAAGTATGAAGAAAGCTATAACAGGTTCAGACTGTGAAAGTGAAATAAAAAGAGATAAAGAAATGAAAACATCCACCACTTAACTCTGATGTTTACAAGCAAACTGGCAAAAAAGTTCAAAAGTGCAGGGCCTTAACAGCCTTTAGGCATTGCACTTTCTGCCTGCAGAAGTCGCACTAATGAATTAACTTCTCACCAAATTCTCTCACAAAAGGAAAAAGGTGTTAATTCCAAAAGTTAAACCACTTAAAGGAAAAAGATTGCAGCTGTGTAATGGATTTTCTGAACATTCTTGAAGAGCTTAAACACTTTTTCTAGATGTTGCAGGGCCAAAGAACACTAATGCAAATAACTCCATATTGATTTTAATGTTGCTAATATATATATATACATAATCTTAAAAGATAAAAAAAGAAAGAAAGTTTCAAACCAAATGCAGACTTTTAAAATGACCTTAGACAAAATATGAAATGACAAGTTTTCAGCCCCATAGCTCTGTTGTTTAGTAGGAAAGTGGCAAAACAATACAGAAGTGTAAAACCGTTGGACACTGTAAAATGGAATACATGTGCTGTATCTTTAAGAAGCATTCCAAACACTGAACGTGCATAAAAATAACACATGCTAGGTTCAGTGCCTTTTTATGAGTGCTGTCAGAGAGTGAGCATATATGAGTGTAATAGCTAGTTTGTTTATGTTTATCTAAGTTAAGGTTATTAAGCCTCAATCCTGATGTGTTTGTACATAATAAAGCTGCTTGAACAGAACCCACAAAGTCCCATCTATTGTATCCTGACTAGAAAAGCAACATGGTGTCAGAACTGGGATTCCAGACACTGATATTCAGAGCTACAAGGTGCAGAGATAACAGTGAAGGTAAACTAAGAGAAACAAGCACAAAAAAGTGCCAGAAAGCTTTGTCTATATAAGTGCATCTCTCACAGGTTGTAGTGATGGGTGGTAGGAGAAGAGGGTTGCCTGTGTACATGAGGCAATTGCTGCATTGCCCCAAGATGCCCAGATTCATCAGGTAGACAGGAGGAAACACCGGGAGCTGACCCTTAGACATGCCTAGATAGGTGCTTATTTATTAAGTGCTAAAAACTGTTTTCCTCTAGACAAGTGAGGAAAGTTGAGTGCTGTTGTAATTTGTAGCTTATTTAGTGCTTACAATGAGTTCTGAACAAGTGCTGAGCTCAAAGAAACATATTTGAGTGCTAAAACTAAAAAAACTGACTAGTTCTAAGGGACAATTTGAAGAGAAGACTTTAAGGCGCCGGGAATAGTTTAACCCCAGCTAAGCGGCGATGCATAAAGTGTATTTTTTTTTAATATAACAGTAGCAAATGAGCAAACTGATTTAAACAAATGAACCAATAAAAAGCTAAAAACTGAGCCCCGTTCCAGCAGTCTTTGATTAGACAAGTTCTAACTGCACACTCCTACCACTAGGGTGCAGGGGAACCTTCTCCAAAAAAGATGGTCTGGATTAGTGCTCAAGTTATACAACCAAAGCTAGATTCAGCAGGTCTGAATTTAGTCTATGCTACAGCAAATAAGGCATACCAATTTCAGAAATAAACAGTTCAAATAAGCAGGCACAATAAGCCTTTAACCAGAAACTCCCAGCTCAGAAGGGCAGAATCTACCCTCTCCTCCCACAAGACTGCAGACCACACCTTCTTAATATAAAATAACTGGGCCAAAGCCCAAGTGCTTAAACCAGAACTAATACACTTTTAGAATAACAGACAATCAGCAACTCCCAACTTAGAAGGATGTAAGCTACCTGTCCTGCCACAACAGAGCAGACCACAGACCTTCTTAATGTAAAACAACTGGTCTGAAGCCCAAGTGCTTCAACAAAAGGCTTAGAATAACAGTTACAATTTAATCAGGCTACTAACAAGCAGTAATAAATGCAGCAGAATAAATTCAATTAAGTACTTTTAAGAACAAGCAAAGCTCTCTTCACCCAAGACTGGAGTAGACAGTCAAGAGGAGAAGGTAAACACTTGCACCACACCACACTCATCATATAGTCCCTCAAAACTTACACTACCAAAGCAGACACATAGAAACACAAAACGCACAACTACATTTGTGGAGGCTCTCAATAGAAATCTGCTCAAGCAACAGAGACCTCCAAAGCAGAAATGCAAGCAACCTCCACCCCAACGCAACCCAAATGACACATAGCCCACAAACTCAGTGGGCCACTCAACCACAGCCAATAAGGCATAACAACGTACCCAACACTCTAGTCATAGGTGGCTCTATAGTCAGGCACACTGATGTTCCACTCACCAGGCTAAACAAGGAGAAAGTTACTGTCAGCCACCTGTCAGGTGCCAGGATCCGCCACATAACACATGCACTGAGGTCACTCCACAAGTACAGATATGACTCTGTCATTGTCCATGTTGGTGTGAATGACCTGAGTTGTACCTCCCTGAACTACATGAAAAGAGACATGGAGGAGCTCTCCGATCTTATAGCCCAGGCAGGTATGACCCTAGCCCTGAGTAGCATCCTGCCATCACCCAGAATGATACCACAGTACAAGGACAAAATGATTGACTTCAACAATTGGCTAAGCTTTTGGTGTCATTCTAAGGGGATCCAGTATCTGTCTGCCAGGGATGACATGATCGACAGACCATGATGCTTTGCCAGAGATGGCCAGCACCTGTCACCCTTGGGATTCCAGATACTGGCTAAGGCTTTTGCCACCCTATAGTGCCTTTTTTAGGCAAGGTTCAAATGACAAATTCACCACCATAACAGGTACAAGCAGGGTAATGCTACTGAATGCTAGAAGTCTAAACCTCAAAATGCATTCACTCGGGGCACTCCTTAAAATGGACAACATCAACATCTGTTCAGTGACAGAGACCTGGTTCAAGGCTCCAGAGAGCACCCCTTCATTACCAGACTATAATTCATACCACACCTTTCAGCCATCTAACCTGGACCAAAACACTAAAGGCAGAGGCGTATCCATATTCATTAAGGATATCCACACCTCCAGGCTAGTTGCTCAGCATAATGCATCTGAGATTATCCAAGTGCAACTAACTCTGGGCAAGACTGCAATCCAAATTGTAACTTGCTACAGATCCCTCACCAGGCCCCAGGATTCCCACTCCTCATTTCTTGATACACTGGAAAATATTAGGGTACAACTCAACACCCTAATAATGGATGATTTCAACTACCCCACCATTAACTGAGAAAACTACTCATGTACCAACTCTTTTGCTCAATGTTTTCTGGAATTCATAAATCCAATGCCTTGGATCAACTTATCCACACCCCCACCAGAGGCAGCAATATCCTAGACCTGGTTATTACCAACATGGGTGACTGGTGTTCCACACTAGAGGTCAATTCCTCGTTGGTCAGATCCGACCACAAGCTAATCACCCTAGTCATCCACATCCTGCCCCCACCCCACTTTAAGGAAACCACTGTAAAAGATTTCTCCAAAGCCAACTTCATGCTTCTTAAGACAGAAGTGGCAAACTTCACGATACCCACACAGACAGACAATAGAGGTACGACTGCTGAATCCTACACAAATGCACTTTATAAGCACTTACATGAGTGCATGAATCGTGTTATCCCTAACAGAACCAAGATGCTATTCTCTGATGGTGCCCTGCCATAAAAAAACTCTACAACAGAAGAAAGAAACTGTTGCAAAAAAGAGTAAAATCCCATGATTGGAGGAACTCCCTGGTCAGCCTCAGTAAGAAGCTGAGATCCCTCATAAAATCCTCCAAGGCTTGTTACGAAAACAAAATCACCACTGATTCTAAAGACAACCACAAAGCATTCTATAGCTATGTCAAGAATCTCAGTGGCAGCACTCAGATCTGCTCTGAGTTACAGCACAATGGCACTAAATATACAAAACCAACTGATATTGCCAACATCCTGGCAGATAAGTTTAGTGCTAACTTTACCCCCTCTCACTCCATAAAGGGCCCATCTCTATACCGGAAGAATGCAAAGTTCCTGTAATCATGGCTGCACAGGTAAAAACCACACTCTCCAAAGCCAAGAACACAGCATCCATGGGACATGACAACATCCCAGGGTGCATTTGACACAAACTAAAGAATGAACTGGCACCCCACCTAAGCACCATGTTCAATCATAGCCTCACCTCAGGCTTTGTGCCCACAGCAATGGTTATCCCACTTCACAAAGGGGGAGCCACCATGGACCCTGGGAACTACCACCCCATTAGCCTAATGAGCCTGTTCTGCAAGGCCATGGAACATATCATCATGGAACTTATAAACAAAGACATTGGTAATCTCCAAACTCTGGACCCTACCCAGTATGGGTTTGTAAAAGGCAGATCATGTCTCCTAAACCTGATTGACTTCTTTGAAGCAGTCACCAAAGCCGTAGACGAGGGTAAGGTGGTTCACACAGCCTATCTAGATCTCGCCAAGGCTTTTGACACTATCCCCCACTCAAGAATTATAGATAAACTCACTAAACTAGATATAAATCCCTATGTCACAAGATGGGTTGCTAACTGGATCACTGACAGAACTCACACTGTGAAAGTAGCAGACTCCAAATCCGACTTCAGATCAGTGACAAGAGGAGTAACACAGGGTTCAGTCCTGGATCCTCTCCTGTTTGGTATCTACTTTTCTGAAGTACAGGCTAACACAGAAGGCCTTTGGCTAGCAAAGTTCACAGATGACTGCAAACTAGGAACCATAATCAAAACTCCTAACTATGTGGACATCCTACAAAAGGGCCTCACTGAGACAGATGCCTGGTGTCAAAGCCATGGCCTCAAGCTCAATGCCAAAAAGTGCATTGTCATCCCCTTTAGTAAAAACTCTGTACCCATGAGCTACCACATAGGTGGTAGTCTACTTAACACCGAAAGTGTGAT
The DNA here is from genome assembly GCF_019279795.1 of Protopterus annectens. Taxonomy (NCBI): domain Eukaryota; kingdom Metazoa; phylum Chordata; order Ceratodontiformes; family Protopteridae; genus Protopterus; species Protopterus annectens. The sequence continues at coordinate 303,080,322 of NC_056731.1, forward strand.
AAGAGACCTTGGGACACAGGTGGACAGTAGTCTCTCCTTTGATAATCACATCACCACAGTAGTCAGGAAATCTTTCTACATGGCACACCTCATCACAAAGGGTTTCTCATCCAGGAAAAAAGAGGTCATTGTTCCCCTCTACTCATCACTCATTAGACCCATTATAGAGTACAACACCCCTTTTGGTATGTACCTCACAAGACATCTACAACAACTGGAAAGGCCACAGAAATACCTCACAAAGAGGATTACCAGCCTCAAACAGTTGCCCTATGCAGACCATCTCAAAAAACCCCAGCTTTACTCCATTGCATATCGCCTACTCAGAGGCGATCTCTGCCTAACATACAAAGCTATGTCAAACCCAGAGCTGTTGAACCTGCTCCACTTAAAGAAATCCCAATCTCTCCAAGCTACGGGACCTAAACCTTGTCAACACAATAAAAAGAACATGCTGGAGGAATAGATTCCTGTCCCAGAGGCTTTCCATACTCTGGAACAAACTACCTATCTATATCAAACAAAGCTCCTCATTAGCACTCTTCAAGAAAAAATCTTGATGATTGGATGGGAAATGGGAAATTCACCCCGGGGATTACTTCTGTGGCTCTGCTCGTCAGGGGCACAGGAAAATAATTTTCTTGGGTGGCGAAAGCCAGGGTACCTTTTTGGCTAGGCTTATATAAGCCCTAGGGCCAATAGCCTAGTATCTACCTATGAACGTATGAAAATTTGCACAAACAGTTTATTTTATAAAAAAGATAAAATGGAGCATTACGAAGACACAAACTGCATTATTAAACAAGCAAGAGACACACAATGTTTAAGATTAAGATATTTGATAAAACAATTGTCAGAGAAGCACATAAAAGATTGGAAATTACCTCAGAATTGCAAAACAAGTATGTTCAAAGCAAAACAAGTATATTTAGAGTAATTCATGCATGTTTAAAGCAAAATGGACATGTTTAGAGTAAAACGAACACAAGAAATGCACACTGGGCACATAAAGAGATTAAATGAGCAAAACAAATATACTAAGGGCAAAAAGGGCACATTAAGCATAAATAAAGCAAGGCGACTGCATGTTTTGGCAAAATGCTGTGTTTTGGCATAACTACTACTTCATATTGTATTCAGAGCATAACTAGAGTTACTCAAAGCATCTCAAAGTGTGTCTCACAGTGTGTAAAAGTGCTTGCAGTGTGTGCTTATTACTGTGCATTTATTCTGAAGAGTTTATTTGTGTGCAAAGTGCAACTATATCATAAAATGCAGTCAAATACAGCCATTTCAAAAGTTTCTTGTGCTGGGTGTGTCTATTCACAAAGTGCTGCCATTACAGAGAGTTTCTTGCACTGTAAAGAGTTATTTAGCAAGTACCACCATTTTGGGGAAGTTTCAGTGTGCTGTGTACTGTTTATTTGCAAAGTGAAACTACTTAAAAATGCTTCTTACTCCAAGCTTCTTCTGCCTGGTTCATTCACAGAGTGCAGTTATTTTGAAATATTTCTTACACTGATAAGAGGTGATTTCTTACAGTACTGTAATTTCAACAGTATTACAGTGCCCAAGAGACTAATTTTTCAAAGTTCAGTTATTCAGACGTTTGTTGTGCTATTGGGTAAAGTTATAAGTACTGGCATGAATTTCTGGCATATGTGTATGTGTGTATGTTCATGCATATTTACAAAAGCCTTCACTGGTATGTGTTAATATGGCAGATAGATTTTGAAAGCCCTCACCACTTGTGTTTTATCAGAACATTGCAGAGAATTGGAGAGTATTTGAGCAAGAGTATGAAATTTTATACAAGCAGCTTTTTCTGACAAAGATGCATGCACCAGGACATAAATTTTGCTAAACCTAGTTGGGTCAGAGGCCATTGAAAGAGAGAGAGAGAGAGTTCATTTGTGTATGCACCAGCAGTATATGAGGGAGAAGATGAAAATTGTCATATTGTTGTACAGATTGAATCAAGAGAAGACCCTGTGTGTTTGAAGTGTAAATTCAGGGAAATTTGTAGCCCCCAGACAAATATTACATTAGAGAGACATTTCATTTACACAAGAGATCAGAAACCAGGGGGAAGCTTTTGCACCTTATAATACTGACCTGAGAAACAAAGCTAAAATGTGTTGGTTTGGTGATTTAAAATATGAGTTGATAAAGGATAGGCTCGTGTGTGGGTATAATAGTGTTGCAGTGAGAAAGATTTTGCTTCATAACAGTGATTTAACATTGAGTAAAGCTACTGAGATTTGCCAAATCCATGAAGTTACAGAAAGGAACACAAGTATGCTTGCAAGTGATGAGTATGGTTTCAACAGGCTCCAGAGCAAATGTAGACAGTATGCAACATGTGGCAAGCAAAAGCAGGCCTAAGCACATGGCAGCCACAGCCCCTGCTGGTCCACCAGGGAAATCATGTAGTTTTCCAGCAACTTCTAAGAAAGGAGTATGCTCAGTACAGTACAGGTGTGAGTCAGCAAAACCCAAATCCAGCTTTTTGTTAATTGTCACAATTGTGCTCCAAATCATGAGTCTAAAAGAGAGAAATGCTTAGCATTTGGTTAGCAATGCCACAAGTGTAAAAAATGGAACCATTTTCAAAAGTTTTGCAAATCAAGTAAACCTCACACAGTTATAAAGAAGGGTAACTCAAAAAGCAAACTGATCAAGTGGAATTGCAGCAGCACGCTTTCTACATAGATGGTGTATCAGTAATTGGTGAGAAGGTTTATGCAATAAATTTGTTGACAAAAAGTGAAATGTTTTGTACTGTCCAGATCAATGTTAAATCTATTGAGCTCAAAGTAGACACTGGTTCAAAGTGTAATGTTATGTCAGCAGATACTTTTTGCTAAAGTGAGAGCTAATGAACAACTCAATATGACTAATTGTGCAAAACTTGTTGCTTATGGAGGTGAAGAAATTCAAACCAAAGGTTCAGTAGTGCTTTCATGTTATTTTGCAAGGAACTGTTACAGCTTGTTATTCTATATAGTCTGAAGACCTGTGCAGTCATTATTGGGTCTCAGAGACAGTTTGAGAATGAATCTGCTTTCTTTTATGAAAGAAGTTCATCATATAAGCACATCTCCTAGTTCCAATTTTACTGAAGCTATTTTCTCAGAGTATGCTGATGTTTTCGATGACAGGTTGGGCAAACTTCCAGTTGTGTATTCTATGAAGCTAGACCTGGAGGTCAGTCCAGTGGTCAGGCCAGCAAGAAAAGTTCTGATAGCTATGCAGAATAAAGTCAAGGCTCACTTGGATAAAATTGTGCAGCAAGGTGTGATTTGTGCAGTTACAGAACCAACTGAATGGGTGTCATCCATGGTAGCAGCTCACAAAAAAGGCTCAGGCAAAATCAGATAGTGTATTGACCCAAGAAATTTAAACAAAGAATTAAAAGAGACTGCATCATCCAAGTCATACAGGTGAGAAGGTTGCATCCCTAATACCGAATGGCACTGTTTTTTCTGTCTTAAATGCAAAAAGTTCATTTTGGCAAGTGATGCTTGATCGCAAATCCTCATTGCTGGCTACTTTCAGTAACTTGTCTGGCAGGTACAGATTTCCCAAGATGCCATTTGGAATAAATTATGCAAGTGAAGTCTTTCAGTGTGGAATGGGACACATTTTTTTGGTTATCCTTGTGCCACAGTAGTAGATGATTTATTGGTTGGAGGCAATGGTGAAGCAGAGCATGACAGAAGTCTTAAGAAAGTTCTAGACAGAGCACGTGAAGTGAACTTAAAGCTCAATCCTATGAAGTGCAAATAGACACCAAATAGATATCAGAAGTTACATATGAAGATCATTTATTTATCAGCACTGGCTTGCAACCAGACCTGCCCAAGCAAGCAGCTATTCTAGAGATAGCATCATCAGATAATGTTCAAGCGCTACAACATTTTCTTGGCATGGTCAACTATTTAGGCAAGTTTATACCACACTTCAGTGAGTTGACAGCACCTTTGAGAGAGCTAACATGCAAAAATGTTACATGGTCTTGGCTGGAACAGAACCAGAAAGCATTTGAAGACCTTATGCAGAAAATTGCCACCCCCACCTATGTTAAGATACTATGATGTCAATAAACTAGTATCTCTTTCTTGCAATGCTTCAAAATTTGTTCTTGGTGCAGTTATTCCCTAAGAAGACAGACCAGTAGCCTATGCATCAAGAACACTTACCCAAACTGAAATGCAATATGCTCAAATCGAGAAAGAACTTTTGGCAATAGTATTTGCATGTTCAAAGTTTCATGATTGTATATGGTCGAGCTATTCAGATTGAAACTGATCACCAACCTTTAGTTACTATTTTAAAGAAGCCTATGTATTCAGCTCCAGTGAGATTACAAAGAATGATGCTCAAATTGCAAAAGTGCAACTACAAAATGGTCTATACAAAAGGCAAACTTTTTTATCTGGCTGATACCTTATCCAGATCACCCAGAAATACCATGGAACAGCTTCATGCAGAGAATTTCGACTTTGATGTTATGGAAATGTGTAATTTTTCTATCATGAGACTTGATGAGTTGGGAGATCATGTTTTGCAAAAGCTCAATCACTACATTAATGTTGGATGGCCGTCAAAGCAATCACTTGAAGTGCAAACTTATTATTTTCCTTACAGAGATGAGATGTTGATGGAAGATGGCATTATTTTCAAAGGTCCTAAAAATTATTGTTCTGCTTCCTTACAACATGAATATATCCAGATTTTGCATTGTGGTCACCCAGGTTCCGAATTTACTAAAAGAAGGGCGAGATAACTAGTATTTTGGCCTTCTCAAGAAAAAGACATTGATAAAGTATGTTCTTCTTGTTCAGTATGCAATAGTACTAAGCCACATTTGCAAACAGAACCACTTCATCTAAGTCAAGTTCCTGAAACACCTTGGTCAATAGTAGCCACTGATATATTCGAATGGAAAAATCAGCATTACTTGGTATTGGTAGACTCTTATTTAAACTGGTTTGAGATTGATTTACAACCTAACCTAACCTAATATCCACTGCTGTTATTACTTAGTTGAAGCACCATTTCTCTGTCCATGGTACTCCACACAAAGTTATTTCTGACAATGGTACTCAATTTATTAGTCACTTGCTTCAGAAATTTACAAAAGAACGGGACTTTGTACATGTTACTAGTAGTCCAGAATATCCACAGTCAAATGGGCAAGCTGATCATGCAGTGCAGAGTGCAAAGCAATTACTTGAGAGGTCAAAGCATGACAATACCGATGTCTTTTTGAATTTACTTAATCTCAGAAACATACCCCATGACGATATACTTGGCTCATCTGCTCAGAGACTTCTATCTAGGCAAACCAGAACAACGTTGCCTATCAGTTCCAGTTTAAAAACATGAAGGCAAAGGTCCATCAAACACTTTATAAACAATCCAAGTAAGCACTTTCATCCAAAACAAATGTATGAACTTCATCAGACAATCAAACAAGTAAAAATGGCAGTTTAAATAAATTAAATCATTATGACATCACACAATACGTTACATTCTTAAAGGCACATACTCCCTATAAACATCATATAATATCTCCTATTTAAATTAGTACTATTAATATACATATAACCCTATATCTGGAAAAATTCATTCAGTGTAAATCACTAAAAAAGCTAATTACAATTACATTAAAAAGCAGTCATCTCTCCAAAGATTTAAGTCTTAAAATGCATTTTAGAGAGCATTGGTCATTTAAACCAGGGTGGATATGTGCATTAACTTTAAGTTTTCAATAGAGCTCTCTTTCTTTTAAGCGTAAAGCCCAAGGCCCACCCCTGATGTTCTTGCTAACATTTTCAATAACTAAATAATTAAAATAATGACCTGGGTTCTCCAGAACATGTTTTGCCAAGGCATTTGCAACATTAAGTTTACCAATGTTATACTGGTGTTCATAAACCCTCTGTTTGAAATGTCTCTCGGTTTTACCAATGTAAAACCCCATGCTGCATTGACATAAAGGAGTATAAATGACTCCAGAACCTTCACAATTAAATTTACCTCTGATTCTGTATGTGACATTATTATTAAATTAATTATTAAATCTATTAGTTACTTTCATAAATTTACAAAAGTTGCATATACCACACTTAACCATACTGGTGTTGGAAAGGTTCACGTGTTCTATTTTCCAGAATACACTTCAAATTATTCCCCCTTTTAAAAATCAACCCAGGTCTGTCATGGATTTTATGTTTAATGAAGGGATCTTCTAAAAAAATAATCCAATTTTTCAGCAAAATATCATGCAAATAATTAGCATCAAGTGAATAAGCCATAATGAATTTAAATGTGTGAACCCCATCATTGTGTACAGGGGGCACAATTTAATTATTAAATTCAATATTTTCATTCTCTACTACTTCATTAATAGGTTCAAAACGTTCCTCAGATGTTCTATTTAGTATAGGTCTAAACCACCCACTATCTCTTTTCTTTAAAACTTCAACTATGATTTCTTCAACCAATGGAAGAGGGTAGCACCTTTTGAGGAACATGTTCTTTAAGTTGTCATATTCCAACAAAAAATCACTATCCAATGAAATCATTCTAGTGGATCTCACCAGTTGACCTTCAATAACTGCTTTTTTCTGGTGGAATGGATGAGAACTGTTAAAGTGCAAAATTGTGTTGGAGTACGTGGGTTTGCGAAAGATCTAAGCTAAATCTCTCCTATTACTTGTGTCCTTCGATCATTGTGCATCAAGGTAGGAGATAATATTCTCATTAAACTCAAAAGTAAATTTGAGAAATTATGTAAAACCTGAGCTTGATTCCACAAAGGTTGCAGCGTCATCCTTACCTCCCTTAAAGATGATAAAAATATCATCCAGGAACCTTGTCTTTATATAAAGTGTTCTTAAATAGGAATTCACCCTCCCAGTAAGCCATTACACAATTAGCAAAGCTCCCCCCACATGGGGAGCCCATAGCAACACCCATTCTCTGTAAATAATATTCACCATTGAATATAAGCAAATTATTATTTAATACAATTTCTAGTAAATATTCAATTAAGTCAACTTCAGTACTCAAAGCCCCCTTCAAAAGTAGGAATTCCCTAACTCAACAGATGCCAAGTTCATGTGGGATAACTGTATATAGATTTTTGACATAGATGGTAAGGAAATTGTAGTTGCCTTGAAAACATAAAGCATTAAGGGAGCCTAAAAAAATCCCAGGTGTCCCTACAAATTTGGGATTCATTCTCCAGGTATTTTTCAACTTCAAATCCACAAGTTTAGCACATCCATAAGTGATGCAATTCCTACCATCAACAATGGGTCGGAATGGTGGGTTTAACAGGTCTTTATGGATTTTGGGTAGCCCAAAGATCACTGGTGTAAGGGGTGATAAAACATTTAAGTAATTAAATGTATTTAAGTCAATCCGGTTGTCAATAAATAAATCATTAATCAAAGACCGTATTCGCTGACAAGCACCATTAAACTCATTCAAAGAAACTTTCAAATAAGTGTCAGTATTGAGTATACATAACATTTTGTCCACATAATCATGTTCATTCATGAATATTAAACCTCCACCCTTGTCAGGTGTTAATGTGCTTATTTTCTGAGTCTTTAACAAATCTAAAACATTTCTTTCTGCTTCAGACATATTAGATGCATTGCCTTTCATGACATATCTGCTTAGTAAGCATCTAATATCAAGTTCACATAGTTTTTCAAAAAATCAACAGAGTATTGTTTAAAGGTGGGTTAAAGATGCTGGAAATCCGTAAATCCTTATGTGAACTAGTGTTATGTCCCAAAAGGAAAGTAAGATTTAACTTACATGTAAAAATTTTCAAATCAAGTAAAGCCCTGGCCAAATCTGCTCACCTGCTGGGTACAAACAATAGTCCTTTAGAAAGTAAATCAACCAATTCAATAGGGAGATCAAAATTCGAGTAATTATAAATTTTGAAGTCTCCAGTTGAATTCAAATGGATACGCAAGTTCTCCTTGCACAGAAAATTCAGTCCATTAAATTTCGAAAGACCTATTTCCGATGTTTGTTGTTTCTCTTGTGGCATTGAGTATTCCATGAGCCCCAACTTGGCTGGAGTTTGTTCCCCTTCTCGCCTGGGTGAAAACCATGATTGTTGGTGAAGTTTGAGTTGTCTTGACGCTGCTGTAAATGTTCGCTGCATCTTACTGGTTCATTGCCATCACGGGGTTCATTGTCCTGGGCAACACAAGAGGGTTGATTACTATTTACAGCTTCGTGTGTATCATTATTTAAATGAGATGCTAGCTGCCTTGTTTCATTGGTTGGTACCTCATAAACATTAGAAACAGGTGGAGGTGGATAAGCTACCCCATTTAAATAATCTTTCCTACCATGTTCCAGTTTTTTCAACTTAGTGGATCTCAATTTAGACAAAGCACCATCAATACTCATAAAAATACGATCAAAATCGTATTTATAATGAGGAAAATCCTCGTCTTCTTTAATATGAGTCTCTAAAGCAAGAATATCATCTTTAAGGGTAATCATTATTTCATTATAGTTTTTAATAAGTAAATGAAGAAATTCAGAACCCTGAGAGTCAAAAAGTTGGATTAGTTTATGATGGAAGGGAGAGTTGTGGGTAAGGCCAGTCGGGTATCGCAATTGGCGTAAGCCCTTAGGTATTTGACATCTGTTAATACATTCCTGTAAATAGGAAACCTCAAGCTGTAGTTTTTTAAATCTGAACAGCTTTGAATCAAATAATTTTAAGTTATTCACAATGTCCTTTCTATTATTAATGTTGTTAAAGGTTGTGCCTTCAGATGGTGAATCAGGTAGAAGGTGGACAGGCTTATTCAAGCACTCAAGTAAAGAAGGGACTGTACCTTGTACTAGTTGGCGGTTGGATCTGCAAACGTGGGAAGTATGTATGGGACCAGCCACAGGCTGGTTTGATGCTAAACCCGATGCCGTTAAGGGCACATCATCCAAAGCCAAATTCAGTTCACTGGTGCCCTGTCTCGACCCTTGAAGTTCAGCCGCTTCATGTAAACTCGGAAGATAAGCATTCAGTCTCTTAGTTAAATCATCCACTTGGTTGGTAAGACGTTGAATTAGTAATGTCAAGTTCCCCACAGCATTCACTTCAGTGGTGGAATTAATCCTTTCTTGTGAAAAAAGAGAAGGTGAACTAGAAGACGAACCACTTGCCATATCCACAAACAAGTGAACAAAGTAAAAGCAAAAACTAACTTAAAACAAAAACACGAAGGCAAAGGTTCATCAAACAATTTATAAACAATCCAGGTCTTGGGCTTTACGCTTAGAAGAAAGAGAGCTCTACTGGCAACTTAAAGTGAATGCACATGTCCACCCTGGTTTAAACAACCAATGCTCTCTAAAATGCATTTTAAGACTTAAATCTTTGGAGAGATGACTGGTTTTTAACGTAATTGTAATTAACTCTTTTAGTGATTTACACTGAATGAATTTTTCCAGATATAGGGTTATATGTATATTAATAGCACTAATTTAAATAGGAGATAGTATATGAAGTTTATAGGGAGTATGTGCCTTTAAGAATGTAATGTATTGTGTGATGCCATAATTAATGAATTTATTTAAACAGCCATTTTTACTTGTTTGATTGTCTGTTGAAGTTCATACATTTGTTTTGGATGAAAGCACTTACTTGGATTGTTTATAAAGTGTTTGGCAAACCTTTGCCTTCATGTTTTTGTTTTAAGTTACTTTTTGCTTTTACTTTATCAGTTCCAGTTTGTTGAGGCCTAAAGCTAAGAACAGCAGGACAATTAGAGCTCAACTATTCAGAAAGCATTCTTTCCAGAAGTCCAGCTATGATAAATTGAGCAGATTTCTTCATCCATTGAAAGAAAGAGAGACAGAGAGGATAAAAATGGTGAAAGGTTTCGACCGGATTGGTCAAGTAACAGGTATATGTACCGAGCCGAGATCCTACTTCATAGAATCTGAGAGTGTGGATTACAGGAGAAATTGCAGACATATACTTCCTGTATCAGAATCAATATCGCAGCATTGTTCCAGTGATACAGACTCCAGATCTCAGAGCTGTCCAGACAGTGTTCCCTGTTGCAGAATGTGTCTTAACTTCTACTTCCAGTCCTGATGATGTTCCTGATGTCCCAAAAGTTGAACATTCAGCAGAGACAGTCCCAGTTGCTAGACCTGATTCCATTTTTTATGTCACATGATTTAGTTGTATTTCCAGACCTAGTGTGAAATACACAGCAAGATGGACACAATTGTGTATATTTAGTGCTGTATAATTGCATGACAAAGAATTATTTATATTTATTGCATGTCAATTAATGTCATCAACATTGTCTGATTTATTTCTCAGAGAGAGAGGATGTAGAATGGAATACGTGTGCTGTATCTTTAGGAAGCATTCCAAACACTGAACGTGCATATAAATAGTCAGCACATGCTAGGTTCAGTGCCATTTTGTGAGTGAAGCCAGAGTGAGCATGTATGAGTATAATAGCTAGTTTGTTTATAAGTTTATCTAAGTTAAAATTATTAAGCCTCATTCCTGATGTGTTTGTACATAATAAAGCTGCTTGAACAGAGCCCATGAAGTCTCATCTATTGTATCCTGACTAGATGAGTGACAGACACTTGGATACAATATCAATTTTTTGCTTGCATGAAGCAATTGTACTTTTGAACTAGCCTAGCTATAATTCTTTGAGAAAAAGAAACCAGAATATAATTCAAAGCTTTATGGTCAAACGTGGAAGATATGCACTAGCATTACTCATAAATTGGATTGACTAGCTTTAAAAACACTTTCTGCAGATTGTGTAAGACAGAAGCACCAAACACTGATGAAAATAACTTAATGATTTAGAACTAAATATAACATATGCAAACTCTTAAAATTAAAATAATGTAAACCTATAGGACCTCAGCAGAATATTGTCCTCTGCACAAAGGAGGCCATCTACAGACCCCGGAAACTACAGACTCATAAGTCTCACTAATATTACATGCAAAGCTATGGAAAGAATTATCATGAAAATGATCAATAATGACATAGGAAAACAAAGGAAAACTCCAGACACTGGACCTAACCCAATTTTGTTTTGCCAAGGACAGGTAATGCCTACTCAGCCTGGTGGACTTCTTTGAGAAGGTCAGCAAAGCAATGGATGAGGGCAAAATGGTTCACACTGCCTACCTTGACCTAGCCAAGACATTTGGTACAATACCCGACTCAGGCATTGTTGTCAAGCTGAAGATGTTAGGTACAAACCCTTATGTTACCTGATGCATAGCCACAGACAGAACCCAGGAAGTTAGAATTGGGGAGTCCACCTCTACAAAGAAGTCAATCACAAATGAAATCCCTCAGGGATCGATCCTTGGACCTCTCCATTTTGGCACTTACTTTTCTGAAGTCAAGGCCAATGCCAATGGCCTCTAGCTGACTAAATTTGCAGATGATTGGAAATTAGTAGCTGTCATTGAATCCCCACCAACACAAATGTTCTCCAGGAAGGGCTGACACAGACAAACAACTGGTACCATAGCCCTGGACTAAAACTAAATGCCAAGAAATGCAAAACAGTATCCTTTGGGAAGTCATCCACCCCAATAAGTATCATATTGATAACACACCCCTAAGAGATGACCCAATAGTCAGGGACTTGGGGAGTTATCTATCCTTTGACTATCATGTGTCTACAGTAGTGGGTAAATCTTTCTATGTTGTGCAACTTATAAACAAATGCATGGCATCTAGGTCCAGGGAAGTCATTGTTCCACTGTATCTGACATTCATCAGACCTATCAGTGAATACAATGCCCCCTTTGCTATGTACCTAATGAGGCAAATCCAACAACTAGAATGTCCACAGAGATTCCTCACAAAAAAATACAGGGCATAAGTGACATGACCCATGCAGACTGTCTTAAGACCCTATCCCTGTATTCTGTCTCCTACAGGCTGTTGAGGGGAATTCTATGCCTGACATGCAATGCGTTGTCAGACCCCACTCTGATGGACTTCCTACATATCTACAAAACAAATAGCACCAGAATTACCCATGCTAATGATTTAAACCTTGCCTGTGATATAAATAGAACCTGCTGAAGAGACAGTTGTATATCCCAGAGACTACCACTTCTCTGAAAAAAGATCCCTGTTTATGTAATGCAGAGTTCCTCCCTAACAAGTGTAACTTGGACAATTGCATGGGGAACAGGAAATTTATCCCATCCCTGCTCTGGCATCTATGTCTCTAATGGACACAGGCAGCCTGTAAATGGTTAATCTTCCAGGCCCCTGCTTGTAAATGCTTTACCTTGCAAGCCCCTGATTACACTTATCAAGGGTACTAGACAGAGATTTGGGATACATGGCTAGGCTTTAAAAGGCCCTTCTGATCATTAAACTAGTAAACAATTATGAACCTATGAATTTATTAAAATTAAACATCTTACCTGAAACATTCAAAACCCAACATTAGCCTGGCTCCAATTGTCTCTGTAACAGAAAACAAGATATAATTCCAAAAGTTAGACTACTTAAATGGTGAAAGGTGTGCAACTATAAACAGAAATTGGTGGCAAGGCCTGCATAACTTTAAACACTTTCACCAGGGTCTGAAGCAGCAAAACAAAAATTAAAATGACTTAAAAAATCTTATAATAACTAATACAGATGCAAACTGTTGAAGATATACTTAAAGCAGAAAACAAGAAAACTGTTAAACAGATGCAGACTAACACATTTTATTTATATCTAAAAACAAGAGAAGAGCTAAACTTATGCTGATTGTTAAACTGAAATGAATAAGACATTAATAGGATTTTTTAATAAGAAATCTTGCAAAAAGCACAGCTGTGAAACCGTTGGTCCTCTATGGACAGAATGAATTGCTCCTACTGTCAGTGCCACATCTGAACTAGTACGATTATTCCTTTCCAAAGAATAAATCCAGATTTAATTCTAAATGTTTGTTTACTTAAACAGTGCAGATCTTTTACAGGAAGTTTCCAATACATCAGTTTGAATAGATTTAATAATATTTTCCCAGGTCAGAAAGAACAAAACACTGATTAAAATAACTTAATAATCATATAAAAATAGCTAAAGATATGCAAACTGTCAAAAGTAACTTACAACAGAAAGCAAGAAACCACCTAACAGTGGTGAAGTCTGTCAAAAGTAACAAAACTGTCAGGCACTTAGCTCTGTTGTTTAGAAGCAAACTGACAAAAATACAAAAGTGCAAAAATCATGGGCCTTAACAATCAATGATAATTCCCTTCCTGACTGATGAAATTGTACTCCAAATCTAGCCTGGCTGTGATTCTGTCAAACATTGAAATTAATATTTAATTCTTAGTATTAGACTACTTAAATGCCAAAACAGTTCACCTTTTTACAGAAATTACTGTCAAGATATTTAAAGAGCTTTGAATTACTCTTTTAGATGTTTTAGGGTCAGAAACAGTAAAATGCTTATTAAAATAACTGCAAAATGATTGAATAGCAGATGCAGGCTATTACAACTAAAGAGAAATCAAGAAATCAGTTAAAATAAGTGCAGGATGTTAAATTGAACAGTCTCTCATTGTGGAATACATTCCATTTCATTAAATTTAGTTTTTATATTTGCATAGTTCAGCCTCGTTGCACATACATTTTCTGTTTATCGAAATTTTCTCTCTGGGACTATGTGTTTAGACCAGGCAGACTTTCTTGCTAAGCAAACCGATTAACTCTTTGACTGACTAATTAACTAAATCAGCTTAAAGAGGTTTAAACACTTCTTCCAGATGGTGTAGAGTCAAGAGCAACACCCCTCTGATTAAAATAATGTAAAGATATAAAATAGCTAAAACAAACACAAACTGTCATAGTTAGCTGAAATGAGAGAGCATGGAAACATCTAGAACAGGAGCAGACTGTGACATTGAATTGAAAAGAGCTAATAAAGGGGAAAAACAGTTACTTAGCTCTGGTGTCAAAAACTGGCAAAAACAGAAGACCAAAACTTCTGCAATTGTGCTTCCTACCTGAATGGCCTCAACAGAGCATAGCAATTAAACATCTTACATGAAACAGTCACACTCCTTCACTAGCCTGGCTCTAATTCTCTCACTAATAAAAAAAAAAAAGGGCACTTACAAAAGTTGTACTAATTAAATGGTAAAAAACATTCAGCTATTTACTGGAATTGGTGACAATGCTTAAAAAGCTTTAAACACTTTCAATAGATACTCTAGGGATGTGAAATACTCCAGGGGAGCAAAAAAAAAAAAAAAAATACATGATAACTAAAATAAATGAATAATGATCTCAGAATAGCTAACACAGATGCTAACTGTTGAAGAGGTACTTAAAACAGACTTGTTAAACATATGTAGACTGAGACATTTTATTTATGGCTAAAAACAAGAGAAGAGCTAAACATATGCAGATTTTTTAAAATGAACTGAAGCAGATAAAAAGGGAATTGACATCATTTTAGTAACTTAAACTTGTTGTTAAGAAGGCAGTTTTGAAAAACATAATCGTGAAGCTTTCTGGAGTCTATGGCCAAAATCAGTTGCTCCTAGTACTTGAATTAGTTACACGTATGAAGTAACATGGATATGTCTCCACAGCAGAAATCCAGATTTAATTCTAAATGTTTCTCCACTTATATGTTAAAACACTAAAGACGTTTTACTGGAAGTTCACAATATATCATTTGGCATAGATTTAACATACTTTCTTGATGTGATGTGAGGTCAGAAACAAAACACAGTGATTATAATAATTTATTTCTTCAAAAATGCATAAGGATATGCAAGCTGTGAAAAGTAAAAGAGGAAAGAATATCTAAAACTGGTGAAGATGTTTTAGATTCAGAAACAGCAAAACACTGATTAAAATAAGTTAATAACTATCGAACAGCAGATACGAACTATTACAACTTAAGACAGAAATAAAAAAATCTGTGAAAATAGGTGCAGACTGTTAAATTGAACGCAAAGGAGATAACAATGAAATGAAAATCTTTCAGCCATGTAAGAATTGATAATACTGTACTGTATCGTAATTAGCTGGAAACACTGTAATGAGACTGAGAACAAAAGTCTTTATCTGTTAATTACCTAAAATCATGCTGAACAGGTGCCAGTCTCTCCTTTATGGACCAAGTCTTGTGCACTTTCCAGAATGAATTATCCAACCACTGTAGTTCATTCAATAAGGCTTTATTAGATGTTTACAATATCTGAATACTGTCTTCATTAACAGTGCTAATAAACAATTAATGTTCAAAGTTACTGTACATCATATTCTAATTGCCCCTAACAACATAAACTAATATAATCTTTATTTGACCTGTCTTCTGTACTCAGGCTCGAGTGTCTGAAATCTTCTCTGAAGTAAGAGGTCGAACAAACTTACTAACCTTAACTGAACTGCTATCCTGAACACAACATATTATATTGCTTCAGTCCAGTAATTTTCCTTATTTACTTTTTCTAATCTTGGTCTCAGGCTTTGTCTGTTTAACATTCCATTAAAGAACATTCTGTAGCTGACAAGATTGTATATTTTCCTTGAGAAAAGGACATTCTGTATTTCTACTTTATGCTTATCTTTCCTTTCTAATAATCTGTCTCTCATACTTGACAAGCAAGGTTATTTTTCTTTCTTCTTAACGGTCTTTCATGCATAAATGAAACACAATTTATTTTACCCTTTAGCCTGTCTAATGTCTAATAACTACTTTAAAATAGAAGTCCCTAATGTAACAGTTGCTCCTGAGGTCCCTGACAAAAGTCTACAGGGACCTACTTCTGTAGTTACCTTACATTTATATTGCTAATTACTGTAACCAGCTTTATGCTACCTGACTTATAATTTGAAAATAAAATTAAAAAAAAAAAAATTGTAAACCTGCAATTTTAATTTTGACCACTAAGTGTCACTTGAGCATTTATGGTCTGTTTGGATTTAAGTCTTTTAACTTTATGATTTGATTTTTTATATTACCTAGATTCATAGACTTTAGAGACCTTAAGTTTAAGTTTTGATGTATAAGTGATATATTTCAAACCTGTACATTATCCTGAAAATGAATGAATTTTAATTCTGTAGCTTTTAAAGCTGATGTTTACCATATGAACTGGTGCTTTAGTGTACTATGATGTCTTTTTATAGCAAATTAAACCGTTTTTCTGTTTTTTATAGATTTACATATTTACACATTGTACTGTTTGTTTTTATTGCATAGCCTATTGAGCATGATGGCTGTTTTCTGAAGACTAATTGAAATCTGCACTAAAAAGATAACTTTATAAGTGGTCTTGAAACATAATTACCATATTCTGTGTTAACTTGTGCCTATAGGATCATAAGTAGGTACTAGGGTATCTGCCTGAGGGCATTTATAAGCCTAGCCAGAGTGTGTTGGCTTTCGCCACCCCATTGATTAATTAACTGATCCTCTGACAAGCAGAGCCAATGAAGTGATCCCAGGGGTGTATTTTCTGTTACCCATCCACTCATCAATGTTTCTCTTGAAGAGTGTTAGTGAGGGGCTCTGCCTGATGTAGTTTGGAATTTTGTTCCAAAGCATGGGGAGTCTCTGTGAGAGGAATCTATCCCTCCAGCATGTTCTATTTATTGTTGTGGTGAGGTTTAGCTCACTAGAGTGCGTGGCTCACAGTGACTTGGATTTCTTTAGGTGGAGCATGTCCATCAATTCTGAGTTGGACATGGCTTTGTAAGTCAGGCAGAGATCACCTCTGAGTAAGCAATATGCCACTGAGTACAGTTGGAGTTTTTTCAGTCGGGCTGCATAGGACATATGTTTGAGGCCAGTAATCTTCTTGGTGAGGTACTTTTGTGGTCTTTCCAGCTGTTGGAAGTGTCTTGTGAGATACATCCCAAATGGGGCATTGTACTCTATGATGGGTCTGATGAGTGACGAGTAGAGGGGCACTATAACCTCTTTATTTCTAGATGCAAACCATTTAGTAATTAGATGGGCCACATTGAAGGATTTCCTAACTACTATGGCAATATGATTATCAAAGGAGAGATTACTATCTACCTGGGTCCCCAGATCTCTTATTACCTCTTCTGTATTAAGGGGGCTGCCACCTATGTGGTAATTCGTGGGTGTTTTGTTTTTCCTAAACGGGATGACTATGCATTTTTTGGCATTTAGCTTGAGGCCATGACTTTGACACCAGGTGTCCATCTCAGTAAGGCCCTTTTGGAGGATGTTCATGTCAGCCAGAGAGTCAATTATGGCTCCCAGTTTGCAGTCATTGGTGGACTTGGTTAGGCATAGTCCTCCTGTGTTTGCCTGTACTTCTGAGAAGTATATGCCAAACAGTAGGGGTCCCAGGACCGAGCCTTGTGGGACACCACTTGTGACTGGTTTAGAGTCGGACATGGAGCCTGCTATTCTTACCGTGTGAGTTCTGTCTGTAAGCCAGTTGGCAACCCATCTCATGACGTAGGGGTTTATGTTCAGGCTGGTGAGTTTTTCTGTAATACCCGAGTGGGGAATGGTGTCAAAAGCCTTGGCGAGGTCAAAGTAGGCTGTGTGAACCCCCTTTCCCTAGTCTATGGCCTTGGTGACTATCTTGAAGAAGTCAACCAGGTTTAGTAGGCATGATCTGCCCTTAACAAAACAAACTGGGTTGGGTCAAGTGTTTGGACGTTCCCAATGTCTTTGTTAATGAGTTCCATGAGGATGTGCTCCATAGCCTTGCAGACCAGGCTAGTCAGGCTTATGGGGTGATAGTTACCAGGGTCAGTTGTGGCCCCTCCTTTGTGGAGAGGAATAACCATTGCTGTGCACCATTCTATGGGTATGTAGCCTGTGGAGAAGCTGAGGTTGGACAGCATGTTTAGGTGGGCGGTTAGTTCATTCTGTAGTTCATGCAAGACGCAGCATGGAACACCATCTGACCCCACTGATGCTGTGTTTTTGGCTTTTGAAAGGGCTGTTTTCACCTGTGCATCTGTGATTTCTGGGACACTACACTTTTCTGGTATTGTTGTGGGCCCTTTTGGGGGTGAAGTTTGCACTGAATCTATCTGCCAAGATGTTGGCAATATCAGTAGGTTCAGTATATTTTGTGCTATTTTGCACTAGTTCAGTGCATATCTGCGAGTTGCCACTTAGATTCTTAACATAGCTAAAGAAGGCTTTGTGGTTATCGTTTGAATCCTTGGCTATCTTTCTTTCGAATTTAGCCTTGGATGATTTCGTGAGGGACCTTAGTTTCTTACTGATACTGATCAGGGATGTCTTTCCTTCTTGGGATTTGCTTTTTTCTGAACTAGTTTCCTCCTTCTATTGTATAGCCTGTTTATGGCAGGGGTCCATCAAACTGGTTTCCTTCTCTTAGAGGAGTGAGTCTTGGTTTTGCTAGGGATGGCACGATCCATGCATCCTTGTAGGTGCTCATAGAGTGCATTTGTAAAGTTTTCTGCATCGTGGGCAACGTTATCCTTTAGTGTGGGGGTTGTGAAACTTACCACCTCTGTCTTAAGTAAGGTGAAGTTTGCTTTAGAAATGTTTCTTACTGTGGTTTCCTTAGCTGGGGTGGTGGTGGGATGTGGACATCCAGAGTAATTAGTTTATGGTCTGATCTAACCAGTGACGGGCTGTCCTCTGGTGTGGAACACCTGTCGCCCATGTTGGTGATGACCAGGTCCAATATGTTTTCACCTCTGGTAGGGGAGTTTACCAGCTGATCCAGGGCATTTGAGTTGATGAATTCCAGGAAGCGCTAGGCCTGGGAGTTTGTACTCGAGTAGTTTTCCCAGTAAATGGTAGGGTAATTGAAATCACCCAATATTAGGGTGTTCGTTAGGACCTTCATATTTTCCAGTGTCTCCAGAAAGGTGGAGTGGTGGTCCTGGGTCATGGAGGGTTATTTGTAGCAGGCCACAATTTGCATTGTAGATTTGCCCATTGTTAGTTGCACATGGATGATCTCAGAGGTATCATACTGCACCACTAACCTGGAGGTGTAGGTATTATCCTTGATGAATATGGATACACCCCCTCCTTTTGTGTGTTGGTCTGTGTTCTGTGGCTGAAAAGTGTGGTATGAGTTGTAGCTCGGTAGTGCTGGGGTGCTCTCTGGAGCCTTGAACCAGGTTTCACTTACTGCACAGATGTCGACGTTCTCCATACTGAGGAGTGCTTCGAGCGTGTGCATTTTGAGATTTAAACTCCTGGCGTTGAGTAGCATAACCCTCAGTTTTTTGTTAATTGTGATGTTTATGGAGGTGGGTTTGACTTTTGAGCCTTGCCTAAAAAAGGCACTATGAGGGCAGCAAGAGCCTTGGCCAGTATTTGGAAGCCTAGGGGTGACAGGTGCAAGCCATCTCTTATGAAGCAACATGTTGAGCATGTCGTTCCAGGCTGACAGACACTGGATCCCCTTTGAATGACACCAGAAGTTTAGCCAATTGTTGAAATTAATAATTTTTTCTTTATACTGAGTTATCATTCTTGGTGAGGGCAGGATGCTACTCAGGGTCAGGGTCATACCAGCCTGGGCTACATGATCAGAGATTTCTTCCATGTCTCTTTTCATGTAGTCCAGGGAGGTACATCTCAGGTCATTCACAACAACATGAACAATGACAGAGTCATATTTGTACTTGTTCTGGAGTGACCTGAGTGCTTGTGTTATGTGACAGATTCTGGCTCCCGACAGGCAGCTAACAGTAACCTTATGCTTGTCTAGCCTAGTGAGTAGGACATCAGTGTGCCTGACTATAGAGTCACCTATTACTAGTGTGTTAGGTATGTTATTTCACCTTAAGGACTGTGACTGTGCAGCACACTGATTTTGTGTTTTATGTGTTGTCTGGTTTGTGATGAGGTGCAGATTGTTTGGGTGTCTGCTTTGGAGGTCTCTGATGCTTTTGCAGGTTTTTATTTAGAGCCTCCAAGTATGATTTTGTGTATTTATGTGTATTGTTTGCCAGTGCTGTTTTAGTAGGTCTGTGTATGGCTGGAGGTGTGGTGCAAGTGTTATCCTTCTCCTCTTGACTGTCTGTTTCAGTCTTGGGTGGAGACAGCTTAGCTTCCAGTTTGTCTGCATAATTGCATCTTTCGCATATGGTAGTGTTTTGAGGTAGGAGGAGAGGGTTGTCTGTGTACATGAGGCAGTTGTAACATTGCCTCAGGATACCCAGATTCACCAGCTGGACTGGAGAGTACACATGAAATTGCCCTTTGGTCATGCCTGAATAGTAGGGTGAGCTGCTTAGTCACTTGGTTGGTGAGGGGTGAATAAAGAGCCTTGCCCTGCTGGGCAATCAGTGTCAGGGTATATTAATGCTTGCTATTAGGTCTGAGCAGGTGCTGGGCTGTAGGATGCTTTTTGAGTGCTTAGGTTGAGAGTTAGACTAGTTTCAAGGGAAAACTGAAGTGGAGACTTAGTGGAGCCAGGAATAATTTAACCATAGCTGCACGTTTTTATTTAAATTTGCTCTATAATGCTACTTACCTTTGTTAACTTTTATGAATATTTATGGGCTATAATAGTTTACTGAAACCTACACTTTCTGTATTTTAAATCTATACCTTTGCATTGTCTGTTAGTGTCCTTAATGTCTGACTAATGTACAATAATTATGTAAACTGCACTGTAATTTGTAAAGCGTGCACTGTAATCTGTAAACTAATTAACAAATTAAGCCTGCCCTGTTATGCCTTGAGTGTATTGAATAACTACTGCTACCTATTCTTTAGATAACTTATCTTAATAGCTTACTAAACTTATGCTTTCTGTATTTTAGGTCTATACCTTTGCATTTTATATTAGTGTCTTTTTTAACTTTCTGACTAATGCATTATAATTGCGTAAAGTGTACTGTAATTTGTAAATTAATTAACAAATTAAGCCTGCCATGTTATATTTTGAGTATATTGAATAACTATTACTACCTATTATTTAAATAACTTATTTTAATAAGCCTGTAAAAATAATCCTGTTACTTTACCCATAACTAATGACTGAATAATGTAAAAAGCCTGTTACAAATAAGTCTGTCACTTTACCCTTAACTAATGACTGAATAATGTAATAAGCCTGTTACAAATACGTCTGTCACTTTACCATTAACTAATGACTAAATAATGTAATTCTGTCACTTTACCCTTAACTAATCACTAATGTAATAAGCCTGTTACAAATAAGTCTGTTACTTTACTAATGACTGAATAATGTGAAGTATTTTGAGATTGGACTGAAATGTACTATACTGAATATGAATGTCATATTCTGAAACTTGACTGAAATTTACATTAGCATATATTGAACATTTAAAAATAGCTCTGTATATTCTGGAAACTAACTAAACTAAAATAATATAATTGTTTGAAAACATGAGAACATTTTCTGAACATAGATAAACTGAAACAAGTACTGTTGTACAATTATTTGAAAACATGAAAACATTTTGACAGTGTTACATGAACACAGATAAGAAATTAACTGAAATCTGTTTTTTGTCAGTATTGTCTGAATATTGATAAAAACATAAACTGAAACTAGTATTGTTATATAACTGTTTGAAATACACATACTTGCTTTAACTCATATATTTTAACTTTAAACAAACATTGAAGAAATACCTGAAACACATAGACAGTCATCTTCTGTACTACAGCTCTTGCCAAATTTTACTCTGCATTGTTTCAGTCACTGATGAGGTAAAGGAAGGCCTGCTTTAATGCTGAAGTGACTACTTTATAGTTAGGCCTTTTAAACCTCTTCTTTTTATTGCTTGTGCAAGGCTGGGTGACTAAAGTTCTTGATTGTATCTAGTATCAAATCCTTAAAATAACATTTGCATCTTTAACAATTATAAACTGATAGTATTGCTTATTGTTCTGACCTTATTTACATTGTTTTGCATGAAAGAAACATTTGTAGCTTGAACAACTATAAATTGATAAACTGATAGCATTGCTTATTGCCCTGACCTTATTTACATTTTTCTGCATAAAATAAACATTTTCTGCTAATAAACTCTTACAAGTCTGTAAGCAAATTGATAAATGAAATTAAATAGTAATGCAACACTGATTAGGGTTTCCTGCATGTCCTCTGCCCTTACAGTGGCACTGGCAACCAGACCACAGTCTGTTTTATCTTTAGCCCATAATTTTGGAAATCCTCACATTACTTGATATCTTAAATCCTGCCCCTGTTCTGTGCAGTCTACTGCATACAGCTTTTTGAACATTTATTCTGTCTGTACCACTGTACATATAATAGCATCTTTATTTTTTTCACAATATCCTGTTATTAAAATCTAACACAACACTTAATTCTGACATAATGTCCATTTCCAAAATGGTACTTTCACAGAGGGATGTAACAATAATTTTGCTGTTATTTTCTTCCCAGGCCCATTGGCTTTATTTAAAAATCTAAATTCAAAGGCTTACTGCTGACTGCAGCTACCTTTGACCCTTCAAACCCTGATAGTGTGAGAACTGTAGTCAGGTCCTCTAGCAGAGGTCTGTTTGTAACTGAAACTGAAGCCCCCAGTATCAAGTAACACATTGTGCCACAATAAATTTTCCATGAGTAATGAAATGTATGGTCTGCCATCCTTCCCAACCTGGAATGAAGTCAAATACACCAACTGATTTGGTGCTGAGCTATCACAGCCTTCATACATATTTTGAAAATCTAGTATGTCACTGGCAACATTAACTTGAGCTACAGCATACTTCTAATCATCCCTTGGGCTCGAACTTTGTACATCACTTACGTCATTTGCTCAGTCATTAACCATAGTGGACTGCCCTGTATCTGAAAAGCTAACAGTATTTCCTATCTCTACCCTTACATTTTAACATACAGTTTTGTGAGTGAAATTCCACCCACTGTTACACCATATCAGTTTATTTAGCTGACATAATTTAAGTTTTCAGTAGTACTGAATGCTGCAAGAATTTATTATTACTGTCTACATTTTTTTGGGATAAATAGTAAAACTGTAAATATATTAAATGGATAGTGCTGTCTTTAATTTAGGCTGTAATCTGAGTTGATGTGTTTGGCAAACTGCCATTTCCGTATGAAACATATACAGTCTGAAACTGATTACATAATGCACTTTTTTATACATAGGATCTGAATTTTTAAATGTGTTGTCACTTTTACAATGTAGCATTGATGTTAAATTTTACATTCTGTAAACTAGCATACATTATTTTTGTCTATGTCTATATCATTGCTTATTGTTTATGCATTGCAACACTTTAATATAAAACTCTTAAACAAAACAATAGCACAAAAAAATAATTTGCCAAATCTGTAACTGTAAACCCTTTATTCTGTGAATTAATTTAACTGCTACTTCTTATATACGGTACCTTACAAGACATAGAGGTATACGGTTACCCTTCTTTTTTAACTAGCCACACCCAATATGTCTTTCTGAGCACTTCAACTGCGTCAGCTGAACTGGAATTTATTTTATCTTTAACCCATAAATCTGCATGTTCCTGTCATAATCAATTCTTTAAAATCTGTACATTTGCACAAATCTTGTCTAAAACAGCATATGACTCTAATGACATGTTTATACCTAGTACAGAGCTGCTACACTTTGAACTGTTAGCTGCTGTGATCTTTGACCTTTTAAATCCTGACAAAACTGCATTTGTGTCTTTTAATAAAAATCTATGTGTAACTGAAATTGATTTGTCTGTAAACAATGAAATATTGTTATTTCTTTTAACCTTAAACAATGACAGATTAATGCTCTGATCTTTACAGATAGCTATGGAATGCATTCTTTTACTTAGCACTATGTTCTTCAGTTATACTGCAATTTACTGTATTAAAATCTGCACTCTGATTCCTTTTATTTCCCCTTCAGTGCAAACATTGCACTTGATTCTGAAAATAAGAAACTAGATGAAGTGAACTTGAGATATTGCCTGCATGTTATGTACGTTGACTGTGTTGCCATTTATATGTTTAATACGGCAATACACTTCTGTATTTTGAATTACATGTATTACATTGTGAACATTTGTATGTGAAACTATACTACAACTTAAAGTATTATGTTGAATTGTATGTGCTGAAGAATTTACACAAGGATTAATTAAGTCTAAACCCGTAGTGACAGAAGCTGACTCATAAACTTGCTTCTGTAATTTAACCCTTTGTTTTTAGAAATATTTTTTGAACTAATAACCTTTAACTTTAAGAGAACATTTTTAAACTTAAACCAAAAGTTACTGATGTTTAACTTTAGCAGTATTACTTGACATATTTATATGCAAATGACTTTTTTCTGATTCATTTAAACTTTTTTTGAGCTGGTAACTAAGAAATGCTTACACAACTTTATGGTTTTGGAAGAATGTGAGCTGCCATCTGGAGCTTATTAACCTTTTTTCTCTTCTTGGCTGTATAACGTCACACTGGAAACTTGAAAGTTCATGGAGATAGCTGTTAATTGAATAATGTCTTTTATGTTCTGAAGGAACACTGATTTGATTTAATAATGGTTTGCTGAAGTTGTTTGCGTTTTTTTCTGAAATAAACACTGGTGCTATGTTCTTTGGGTAATAGCTGCATTTACTATATGTAGAGGTCGTTTGCTGTGTTCTTGTTCTGCATGAAGTAGTGCTGTCCGTATTCTGCATGAAATAGTGCTGTATTACTTAAAAGTCTTTTTGCAGCTGTTTCTTTTGAAGTTTTCTAATAAGGCTGATTTACTCTGTACACATGTAGTTGAGCAAAACACTGCTATTCTGTAGATATTTGTAGACTACACATAGCATGATCAGGTCTGGAAATGAATGACCCTTCACTGAAAGGTTGGTTTAAAGCACTGTTTATTACCTTTACTGGGGCCTCTCAACTGGAAAGCCTCTGGAGTGCTGTTGAAATGTCCATAATGCTTTTGCTGTAGTGACTTGGAAGAACAGTTACTGTGAACTTAAGAAAATATATGCTACATGGGAAACTGGATTTGAAAGGGTTACACACTACAACTGTCTCTGATTTTCTGATTGTCCAGAGTAGCTGCTTTCTGGGTTGCAAACATTATATATATCTCCCCAGACAGCAGGCCAGTTCGGGTGTCATTCTAAGAATTGATATTGCTGTACTGTACTGTAATTAGCTAGAAACACTGTAATGAGACTGAGAACAAAAGTCTTTATGTTAATTACCCAAACCCATGCTGAACAGGTGCCAGTCTCTCCTTTATGAACCAAGTCTTGTGTACTTCCCAGAATGAATTGTCCAACCACTGTAGTTCATTCAATAAGGCTTTATTAGATGTTTACAATATCCGAATGCTGTCTTCATCAACAGTGCTGATAAACAATTAGTGTTCAAAGTTACTACACATCATATTCTGATTGTCCTGAACAACGTAAACTAATATAGTCTTTATCTGACCTGTCTTCTGTACTCAGGCTTGAGTGTCTGAAATCTTCTCTGAAGAGGTCGAACAAACTCACTAACCTTAGCTGAACTGCTATCCTGAACACAACATATTATATTGCTTTAGTCCAGTAATTTTCCTTATTTACTTTTTCTAACCTTGGTCTCAGGCTTTGTCTATTTAACATTCCATTAAGGAACATTCTGTAGCTGACAAGATTGTATCTTTTAATTGAGAAAAGAACATTCTGTATTTCTGTATTTTTGTACACTTTATGCTTATCTTTTCTTTCTAATAAACTGTCTCTCATGCTTGACCAGAAAGGTTATTTTTCTTTCTGCTTGACTGTCTTTTATGCATAAATGAAACACACTTTATTTTACCTTTTAGCCTGTCTAATGTCTAATAACTACTTTCAAATGTAAGTCCCTAATCTAACAATCCACTTAGCACTGTTTGTAGAATCCAATTGGGAATGAGCAGAAGTCCAGCTCTCTTTGGGTCTCAACAAGCAAAAACATTAACAATAGCAACTATATGAAAAAAATCTCATAATTGAACTGGCCTGGTTGAAAGTATTTTATAAAAAGAAACTGGAATTTAATTCCTAATGCTAGGCTACTTATCTAGCAAAAAAGTTTAGCTATTTAGTAGAATAATTCAGTAACAAGCTGCATAACAGTCAACTCATATTCTCAAGCTGTCATTGCTGAATACACTGCTATTTTGCAAATGTTCCAATGTTTGTATAATTCAAAGTTATTGAATGTACATTTTCTGTTTATGGTACTTTTGTACAATAGACTCTACTTTTAACCCATGCAGGCCTTCCTGATTAACTAACTAACTAACTAACTAACTAACTAACTAACTAACTAACTAACTAACTAACTAACTAACTAACTAACCTTAAAGAGATTTAAGCAGATTTCTCAACTGTAATATGGCCAGGAGCAACACATTTCTGATTAAAATAGCTTAATGATGTAAAACATTGCTAATACAGGTGCAAACTGGATCGGTAACTGAAATCAGAAAGCACAAAAACATATGTAGCAGGTGCAGACTGTGAATTTTATCCTAGAAGATATACCAAAGAAATACAAAAAAAAAATCAGCCAGTTACCTCTGATGTTTAGAATCCAACTGGGAAAAAATAGAGGTCCAAAATTTTTAAAACTTTAGCAATTGCATTTGCTGTGTAAAGCAGTCACAGTACTGAATTAGCCTCACATCAGATTCTTTGATAAAAGGAAACTTGAGTTAATTTTTTTAAATTTTGACCACTTAAATGAAAAACAGTTCAGCTATGTGATGCATTGATAAACAAGCTCAAAGACGTTTAAAGCCTATTCCCAGATGTTGTTTTGCCAAAAAAAATAAATTAAATAATTAAATATCAATATATTGTTTCTAGGATTGCTAAAACAGATGCATATTATTAAAAGATAACAGAAAAAGGTGATGAACATAGTTTCAGATTCTTAGTTTTAGAGGTTATAGTTACAAATATTAGAGGGGGTGATATTAAGAATTTTACGGAGGAACGAGAGCAACAGTAGATGATATGGTTAGATGCAGATTAATTCCCAGGCATCAATGAATGTGTATCCCTGAAACATCATTTAAAATCCTGCATGCTGAAATATTGAAAAATGAAACATGGGTGTTTACATATATGTATATATATATATATATATATATATATATATATATATATATATATATATATATACACACACACATATGTTTAGCTATGACTATAGTGTATATTTTGATATGTATGAGATCTTTGAACTGTAGGTTTTAAGCTTACTTCCCATTTATTTTTACTATTTTATTAATCAGTTGTCTCTGCAGAGCCAATGTTTAGTACTTGAGTGATTGCAACTTTAAGAAATGAATGATGTACTATTTTGGTTTCTGATTGGATTCTTTGTATTTAAATAGTGAAGGAATGGTTGTTTTAATTAGGTCTGATGAAACCACCTATTTGGTAGTGAAAATGCTTACCATTGTTTTAGTAGTATTTGTTTATTAAAGTTTTTCCTTCTACTGTGGTGTGCAACCATTTTTTTCTTTCAGTTTTTAAAACAGAAAAGAAAACAAAGGCTTATAACCAAAGGAAAGACTGTCTAAAAAGAGTCAGTCACCATCAGCCAAAGAGAAAAGTATATAACTTTAATTTAACACACACAGTTTAGTGCTTTCATTCATATGACTTCTTCAAAACTAATATGCAATTACTCTAAATACAAATATATACACCACTAATAAATAATATATGACATGGTGTCCAATCACGTATGGATTACAATTAACAATACATTTGCATCAATAATGATATATTAAGTTAACACTGGTTAACACATCCAAAGGATAACCTGTTGTTACTAACTGCTGACCAAAATATCAAGCTCCTTGTAAAAATCAATATCCTCAGAAATGATTCTCAAGGGTCTAACCATTTGTCCTTTTGCTAGGCTCTTTTTCTGTTTGAAGGAATGACTGCTGCTTAAATGAAGATAGCAGTTAGAAAATTTATTTATTTATTTATTTATTTGCATTTGTTAACCGGGTTGGTCCAGCTGGGTAAGAATTACCCTTTTTCAGTGGAGACCTGAGGGGAAAAGCCCCAAACAGACATACAAATACATACAAATAGAGACAAATTAACAATATTACAGAGGAAAACAATATTATGGGTACAATGGATAAGAAAAACAAACAATGAAAGTTTGAGAATATGAGTAAGGTAGGCCAGAGGCATGCATGCAAAAGATTTATGAAAAGGTGTTCTGAACAAGATCTCTGAATTAAGTTAAAGTAGGCAAAGAAATGATGATTTAGGTGTGGAGTTAGTACTGTGGGAGTTTTAGGTGGGAGCATGTGAAGGACATTCCCATTTGGAGGAGAGATGGAAGAGAAGCATGGATTTGAAATTGTTGTAGTTAGGTATATTACGTAGTGGTGTGGGGAGATTGTTCCATAGTTTGGCTATGGTGTGGGATAGTAGTAGTTTACCAGTTGGGTGGATGGGTTTGTGTACATGCAGGAGGTTTTGGCCTGTGGATCTCAGGGTATGGGTAGGTGTGTAGGGTGTTAGAGATTTAGCAAGAGAGGGGCATTCTGCTGGTTTAAAGATGACTTTGTGGGCTGTTGTAAGTTGTAGGTACTTTAGGTGGTTGTGGAGTTCTAGCCAGTTTAGGGTGTGTAGGGAGTGACAGTGACGGGAAGAGTTCTTAGAATTGGTTGCAAATTTGCAGATCTTTGCCAAATCTTTTTCTAATAAAACATCAAAGTAATTAATACTAATGTTACAATAATTAAAGGTGAACTTTAAAAAATGTAGTGGAGGAATTTATATAGCATATAAAAGCCTCTAATTTCTGAGAATTACCTTTACACACTAGAAAAATATAATCCAAAAAGTGGAAAAAAGTCACAATATTGGGAAAATGTGGAGATTTAAAAACAAAATTCTGCTCCCAATAACACATCACTAAATTGGAAAAAGTGGGGTACAAGCTATGCCCATCGCCACTCTGCTAACCTGTTTATAATATTATCTTTCAAAATAAATATATATTTTAAAATGGTTTCCATTAATTAAGCTATATTGTTAATATCCCTACCATACAAAAATCCACACGTACAAAGAGTCTCATTGAACCAATGTAGTACTATGTCATGAGGGATACAAGAAATCCACCACATCAATAGTCACCAAAAGCCATTGTGGCTGAAAGTATTTGGATAGAATTTGTACCAAAAAGTCCCAAGAATCCTTTAGACTATATGAGTGTATAGCTTTAAAAAGTTTTACAGTTCTATCTATATACAATGCCAATGATTGCATTTTAGATCCCCCTGCTGCAACAATAGGTCTAAACAGGGGATTCTCAATATTCTTATGGACCTTTGAGATACCAAATAAATATTGGATTATTGGATATTGTGTATATAAAA
Organism: Protopterus annectens; assembly: GCF_019279795.1. Lineage (NCBI taxonomy): Eukaryota > Metazoa > Chordata > Ceratodontiformes > Protopteridae > Protopterus > Protopterus annectens. Next base: position 303,109,747 of record NC_056731.1, read on the forward strand.
AATAAACAATTTCTCTGTAACACCCTGTAGAATCAAATCCTCAAGCAATAAATCAATCTTGCTGTATGAAATATTAATCTCATTTTAAGATGTTCTAATATATTGAGAATCATTGTTAAGTAAATCAAAAATCCTGCTTGAGTAGTCAGTTGTGCTCAAAATAACAACCCCTCCTCCCTTATCAGGTTTCATGATCTGGATGTTTTTGTTTATACCATGTTCCTTTAATAAATTAGATTCTTCTAAAGTCAAAATGTAAAAATGATATTTATCATTCTTGCATAAAATTTTCTAATATCCTGTATATACATTTTTTCCAAAATTGATAATAAGGGATGTAATGGGGGTTGAAAGTGTTTTTCTGACATAATTGTTAATTGAAATTGATATTGTTAGTATTAGAGGCTCCATCCACATTCAGAGGGAACATTAAAGTTAAATTTAGCTTCCTAATGTAAAGCTTAAAATTCATAATCAATTCTCCAAGGTCAATATGAAAGGTAGGAACAAAAGTAAACCCCCTTATAAATAATTCATAATATCTGTCATCTAACACAAGACTTCTGTAATTAAAAACCTTGAATCATTTGTGATTTGTAAAATTAGTAAACGTAATATTTGATGCATCTTATGGCGACATGCATGAACGGGCGTTCTTTCGTTGAAGGTTGTGCGTTAGGCCTGGAAAGCCAGCACGTAAAACTCTACTGCCAATCATTAGCGGACCAGAGTTCCACTGTGGCGACCCCTAACCGGGAAAAGCCGAAAGACACAAAAAAATTATTTGATGCATCGGTAGTCATCCCTGCATGCTCTGCAATAGAATTTAATGAGTTTAAAATGGGCATATATTCAAATGGAAAACCTGGCAATAGTTGTTCTTCTGTAAGTACTTAATCTTCTAATTCACATTGCACTGTGTTACCTATATTAGGTGTTGCAATTGAATTAAAAACATCTAATGCCTAGTCTCCTCCCCTCCCACATCGGGGGGAGTTGTAAGGCTTTAGTTGGGGATGCAAATGATGTGCATCCTGGCAGACTGTCTTAATTGTGGTGTGGTGGGTGTAACTAAAATTATTAGTAGTGCTGTTCTGTTCAAAAAAATAATCAGTATTCCACTAGTCCATATTAACATCAGAATAAGAAATAACAGTCTTAGCTAGTGAGTGTTGAATTAAATTTATATACTTTTCTCCTCTGCTGATGGTGTCTGACTGGTTCAGACAGTCCTTCCTTTGGTTGTAAGTCATTGCTTTGGGCTGTTTCTGCCTGAGGCATTTCCTGGTTCATAGGGGAAAAAAAAAGAATCCAACAAACTAAAGGACCCCTTCCATATACAGCTGTAGGTATGATTCACACTCCAAACAGGAAAGGTTTTATTAATTAAAAAAAGAGCCAAGCCAGATTCAGATTTTTTAATGAAATTATACAAAAAAAAAAAAAAAAAGACATTTTTTTTCATCTGTTGTTTAGAAGGAAAGTAGCAAAGCAATATAGAAGTGTAAAACCTTTGGACAGTTAACATACAATAACAACTACTTTGCCTGCCAGAAGCAATTATACTTCTGAAATAACCTGGCTATTATTCTCTGAGAAAAATAAACTAGGACACAATTCAAAGCTTAGTCCACAAAAGTTGAAAAACATGTAGCTATGTATTACTTAAAACTGGATTAAATAGCTTTAAAAACAATTTTCCCTGGTTGTGTATGTCAAAAGCATTAAATAGTGGTTAAAATAACTTTGTTCTGATTTAGAACTAGATAAAACAGATGGAAACTGTTAAAATGAAAACTGTTGGGCCTCAACTGACAATAGCAATTTAACATCTTACTGGAAAAAATCACAATCCTTCATTAGCCTGGCTCCAATTCTCTTACTAACAGAAAACAAGACAGAATGTCAAATGCTAGACTACTTAGATGGTGGAAGTGTGCAACTGTTTACTGGAATATGTGAAGGGGCTTAAAACGCATTAAGGGATTTTCCCCAGATATTTTAGGGACAGAAAAAAAAAACACTGATTAAAATAACCCAAACGGATTACAGGCAGCTAACACAAATGTATATTGTTACAAAATAATGTAAAACAGTGTAGAGGAAATCAGTTAAAGGAGAATTGCACTCAAAAACTGAAAACGGGTTTTTCAGCATATCTGGAACTTTTTTGCATTACTAATGTCTAGATATCAAAGTAATTAGTTATCATTATTTTCTAAGTTGTTATACTCCAAAATGGCCTGAATGGACGCTGCCATGGGCAGCATGATTTTGTTTTACAGTGAATGCATTTGTAGGGTTTGCAAAAGGCAGATCATGTCTCCTAAACCTGATAGACTTCTTTGAAGCGGTCACCAAGCAGTAGATGAGGGTAAGGTGGTTAACACAGCCTATTGAGATCTCGCCAAGGCTTTCAACACCATCCCCCACTCTAGAATTATAGACAAACTTACTAAACTAGGTATAATTCCCTATGTCACAAGATGGGTTGCCAGCTGGCTCACTGACAGAACCCACACTGTGAAAGTAGCAGACTCCAAATCCGACTTCAGATCAATGACAAGTGGAGTACCACAAGGTTCAGTCCTGGATCCTCTCCTGTTTGGTATCTACTTCTCTGAAGTACAGGCTAACACAGAAGGTCTTTGGCTAATGAAGGTCACAGATGACAAACTAGGAGCCATAATCGAAACTCCTAACAATGTGGACATCCTACAAAAGGGCCTCACTGAGACAGATGCTTGGTGTCAAATCCATGGCCTCAAGCTCAATGCCAAAAGGTGCATTGTCATCCCTTTTGGTAAAAACTCTGTACCCATGAACTACCACATAGGCGGTAGTCTACTTAACACAGAAAGTGTGATAAGAGACCTTGGAACACAGGTGGACAGTAGTCTCTCCTTTGATAATCACATCGCCACAGTAGTCAGGAAATGCTTCTATGTGGCACACCTCACCACAAAAGGTTTCTCATCCAGGAAAAAAGAAGTCATTGTTCCCCTCTACTCATCACTCATTAAACCTATTATAGTATACAGCGCTTCTTCTGGTATGTACCTCACAAGACTTCTGCAACAACTGGAAAGGCCACAGAAATACCTCACAAAGAGGATTATCAGCCTCAGACAGATGCCCTATGCAGACAGTCTCAAAAAATTCCAACTTTACTCCATCGCATATCGCCTACTCTGAGGTGATCTCTGCCTAACATACAAAGCTATGTCAAACTCAGAGCTGTTGGACATGCTCCACTTAAAGAAATCCCAATCCCTCTGAGCTACATGCTCTAGGGACCTAAACCTTGTTCATATCTCTCATCCAAGTCAAGATTTCTCTTGAACAAGGCCAGAGGTGCTCTGCCTCACATATACCAGGATTTTGTTCCACAGCATAGGTCTTTGGTTTAAGTCTCCAGCCCTTGTGGCTCTGGCGAGGTGAAGCATTCATCAACTCTAGGTTTTTGACATGGCCTATTGTGTAAAAAGCAAAGGTCACTCTGAGCGGAGCTGTACTGAATAAAAAAGCTGGAGTTTTTTTCAGTCGGCAGCATGGACACAGATTTTGAGACCCTTTATCCTTTACATTCGATGGGGGCATTGTACTCAATCATTGGTCTGATGGTGCTCAGAGAATTACCCTATATATGGTAGCATTTTTTTCATCTTCCTTAGCACCACATATCTCCTTCTTCTGTGAGTGAAGAGGATATCTGTGTCAGATGTGTAGATGGTAGTTTTTACAGTCCATTAGTAACTGCTGCGCACCGCAAACTTTGTTCAACATAACCCTCCTGTGTTTGTGTGGTTCAGGAAAGAATGCCAACAAAGTGGGAACAGCCTGTGGGACACCACTTGTGACGGGCTTTGACAGGGCTTTAGTCTGACATGGCGGTTCTGTCTCTCAGCCCTGTTCTGTCTCCAGCAGCCAGTTTGTATGGGTTGTTGTGTATGGTTGGGTTAACATTTTGATGAGTTTTTTTTCGAGGGAGGGTCGAAGGTATATGGCCAGCCGCGTCAGTAGGGTAGCTGTATGGACTGCCTTTCCCTCATCAATGGCTTTGGTGACTGTTTGAAAAGTCAACCCAAGTTTAAAAGGCATGAATCAGTAATCTTCACATCATTTTGAACTAGTTAAGGACACCAGTCTTTAGTTAAGGAGTCAGCTTTTGCTTTTTTTTTTTTTGTGGGTCTTTTATTTTTATTTGGGCTGGGATGTCCCATGATGATGTGTGAGATCAAGATTTTTTCCTCTCTGGGGGATGGTGACTAGTTGTTCCATGGCATTTGAGTTTATGAATTCCAGGAACTTTTTTTGCTAGGGTGTTTGGGCTTGAGTAGCCAGTCTTGGTGTGTGTGTCCTTGATGAATATGGATAATCCCCCCCCCCCCTCTGTATTATTTTGATTGGGATTTTGGGCATGGGCATGGGTAAACCTGTTAGTGCTGGGGTGCTGGGGTGCTCTCAGTTGAACCAGGTTTCTGTCACAGCACAGACATCGATGTTCTCCATACTGAGAGAAGGGCCCGCAGAAAGTGTTTTTTTTTTTGAGATTTTCTGCATGAGCAAGCAGCATTACCCTTAGTTTTTTCCTTTTTGTGTTCTAGGGTGGCCTTTAATATGTATCCCCAGGTGACAGGTGCAGGTGCAAGCCTTCCTAAGCAGCATGGGCTGTTCAGCATCATGTCATCCAGCAGACACACATTGATCCCTTTGAATGACACCCAGAGTTTGGACTACATAATCAGAGAGCCATGTAGTCCAGGGAGTATAGGTCTGTCTATTGTTTACACCACACCAGGACAATGACTATGAGGTATTTGTTGCCTGCTGTTGAGAGACCTGAGTGCTAGTATTGTATGGGTCTAGCTCTGCCCGACAGGCAGCTTACTGTAACTTATGGAGTCCCAATGACTAGTGTGTCTGGCATTGGGGCTGTGACTGTTTGACACTCTGACTGTGAGGTCTATGTGTTGCAGGTGTTGTGTTCTGAGCCTCTGAGTATGTGTGTGTGTGTGTATATGTATATGATTTGAGGTTGTGATGTACTATTGAGACTGGGTCTATAGTGTGTGTGGTAACCTGAGGCAATTGTATGCCTGCAATATTATTCCCAGGTTCACCAGAGCAGAGGAGGATACTAGCAACTGATCCCTCGACATGCTAGAAGGAATAGACAAAAAATGTGGGTGTCGGAAATGGGGTTTTGCCCTTTTGGGGTACTATCTATAACATGATAAGTACTGTAGGAGCAAGTGCTAGGTTTGACAGATACAGAATAGGCTACTCTGAGTTAGGTAGAGGTGATCTTTCTAGTTATAGGATATGCTGATTAGATCAGTAGTATAGTTCGAGGAAGGTAGTTTTAAGGGAAAATCTGAAGAGTGGACTTTAGGTAGCCCTAATAGTTTAAATCTATATCAGGGGCTGAAAACCAATAGACTACAAGTTGCTGGCTGAAACCTCACAAAACTGGACCAACAGGCAGCTCAATGCTTCCCACTCCGACTGGTAAGCAAGGGAACTTCCTCTCTTCCAAATTAGGTAAAGAATCAGTAACAGGAACTGCAAACAAAGCCCAGGGATCAGCAAGCTCTGAAACTGGACTATTCTAGCTCAGTAAGGCGGGAAAACAAGAGATATTTTTTTTTTTTTTTGTCAGAAAACAAGCAGAAACAGATACAGTAAACTGTTGGTCCAGTTTTGTGAGGTTTCCGCCAGCAACTTGTAGTCTATTGGTCGTTTTGGGCCAGTTCCTAGCTTCTTTCAGCCCCCTGATATAAAAAACGCTAAACACGCGTTTTTTAGCTTGTACCTACTCAGCATAAACAGAACATACTGGAGGGATAGATTCCTGTCCCAGAGACTTTCCATATTCTGGAACAAACTACCTATGTATATCAAACAAAGCTCCTCATTAGCACTCTTCAAGAAAAATCTTGTTGATTGGATGGGAGATAGGAAATTCACCCCAGGGATCACTTCTGTGGCTCTGCTCAACAGGAGCACAGGAAAATAATTTTCTTGGGTGGAAAAAGCCAGGGTACCTTTTTGGCTAGGCTTATATAGACCCTAGGGCCAATAGCCTAGTACCTACCTATGAACCAATGAACTCAATGTAGGTTCACTGACAGAACACACCTTGGAAGTAGGGGATGGGCTAGTGTGGGAATTGTGGTGAGGGAGAAGCTTCACAAGACAGTGAGGGATGTCATCAGAATTAGTGACAGACTCATGATAATCTGACTCCAGCCCAGTGATAGGTCAGTATTCATAATCTCAGCCAATGCCATAGCAGGGTTGTGACAGTGACAAAAAGGTGCTTTAGACAGCAGTTGCAAGACCTACTAGAACTGATGTTAATAATGGGTGACTTGAATGCACATATCAGATATGAGGACTGCCTGGGTCCACATGGGTGGGGCAACAGGAATAAAGAAGGGGCTATTCTAGACTTCTGTCTGGCAAATTGCTTGATAGTAGCCAACTCAGCCAGCAAGTGGTTCAGAGACAGTTACAAGATCCCATACAAGAGTGGCCATCTTGCCACTGATGTAGACTTCCTGCTAATAATGAAGGGGCACAGAGGTAGAATCAGTGATTGCATAGTCATCCCAAGAGAAACAATCAGACCACATCATAAAACACTAGTTGCCACAATCAGCTGCAAGTAGTGGTAAGAGAAGCTGCTAAGATCAACAGAGAACAGGCCAAAGACCTGGAAGTTCTTTGGAGAGAAAGTACAACATTTCTGTGAATTACTCAGGGCTCTAGCACCTCAAGAAAAAGAAGAAGAAGATGAAATAGGTGGAGTTGAAGAAGAATGGCAGCACCTCAAAACAGCAAGAGTGAGGACTACAGAACAGGCTGTACTGCTTCAGACATAGCCTACAATGAGAGAAGAGGAGTAGCCCACCATAGAAGAAGTGAGAACTTATGTAAGTTACTTTTTCATTAATGTATATTGGTGAACTAAGAGTGATATGTACCTACCTGTCGTGTATATGAGACACACATACTTGTGAAAGACAAGATGGGCAATAAATCATTCCTGGATCATCAGGTTATGATGATGGTATGCAAACCTTAATGAATGGGACTGATATTACCAATGATATATGCTCTGCATGGGCAATGTGGACTGTGAACACCAAGCAATACTTAATTTTCTGATGCAGAAGGGATAAAAAATTATGATTTCTGTGTCAAGACTGTATGTGGTTGTATATCATTTGTAAGTATCAGTGTTGCAGTGCAGACCCAACTGTCCAGAATGAAGTGGTCAGTGAACCACACAGATCATGGGTCTATATTACAAGATCAAATGCTTAAGTGATTGAACACCTAAACATCGAACTTGTAATATCAAAAGCAAAAAACAGCGAATGACAGATTTAACACAGGGAAAGATTTCCCTTGGCCATTCACCAGATTTTGCCATTTTGTCGACTGTAGAGCGATCTCCAAGTTGGTATATTTAGTTAGGGGTGTATGGGGGGGCACAGTCCCCTATGTTGGGGACTGTGGGGGGCAAAGCCCCCCACTTAGTTGGGGTGTAAAGTTATTTTTTTTCCATGGCCGACTGACATGTTTTCCTGTGCCATTCGACATTTTTGAGTTTGATATTACAAGTTCAATGTTTAGGTGTTCGATCACCTAAGCATTTAATCTTGTAATACAGATGCCAGATCACTGCATTTCACATGAGTACATTACACAATTTCCTTTACTGAAGTAAAATCATCCAGTAGCAATACTTATTTTTGTTCCAAATCACCTCCAAAAGACAAGTGCTAGGAAAAGTATTTGTGTGGTGTTGGCAATGTGTTAGGTTCATAGGTGGTTACTAGGCTAGCAGTCCTAGAATCTTTATAAGCCTAAACATGATAATCCTGGGTTTCCCCAATTGTCTTTGGTTAGATGGACATACTTTACAGATTAGCACCTCTATCCCAGTCCATGAGGGACATGGGTGCCACCCCCAGGGTGAATTTGTGGTCACCCATCCATTTGTCCATGTTGTACTTGAATAGTGTCATTGAAGATCTCTGCTTCACATGAATTGGAAGTTTATTCCAGAGCAGCGGCAATCTCTGGGAGGCATACCTGTCTCTTCAGCATGTTCTGTTAATGTCACTGCCAAGGTTGAGATCCTTAGAACAAGTGACTCTAGTGCCATTTGATTTTTGGATGTGCAGCATTTCCATCAGGTTGGGGTCAGAGACTGCCCTGTAGGCCAGACACAAGTCACCTCTCAGTAGCCTATATGATACAGAGTACAGTGATAGGGTTTTCAGTCTATCCACGTAGGTCATGGTTCGGAGGCCCTGCATATTCTTAGTGAGAAACCTTTGTGGTCTGTCCAGTTGCTGCAGGTGTCTGGTGAGATACATACAGAAGGGAGCATTGTACTGTATTGATAGTCTGATTAGGGTAAGCAAAGTGGGGTTATAACATTCTTAGACCTGGATGTGATGCCTTTACTTATGAGATGTGCAATGTAGAAGGCTTCCCTTACCACCATGGAAATCTGGTGGTCAAAGTTCAGATTGCTGTGGACTTGTGATCCAGATTTTGCACCACTGGGTTTGAACTTAGAGGGGTGCTGTCAATATTGTAATTAATGGGGAATTCTGCTTTGCCCAATAGGATAATAGTGCACTTCTTTGTGTTTAGTTATAGACTGTGACTTAGGCACAAGTCATTTGTTTGTGTTAGCCCCTCCTGTAGTATGTTACCATCATTGGGGGACTCAATGATTGTGTCTAGTTTACAATCATCAGCAAACTTAGTAAGCCAAAGGCCGTCTACTTTGGCCTGGACTTTTGAGAAATAGATTCCAAATAGTAAAGGCCCAGTACAGATCCTTGTGGTACACAACTGGTGACATGTCTGCTGGTAGAGGTGGTCATCAACGTTGACAGCATGTGTTTTATTGTTGAGCCAATTAGCTACCCATCTAGTGATGTAAGGGTTAATACCTAGCTGGAAGAGTGTTTCAATGATACCTAAGTGGGAGATTGTGTCAAAGGCTTTGGCTAGCTTAGAAAGGCAGTATGCAACATTTTACCTTCATCCATTGCTTTGGTTAGCACATGTGTGTGCAGACTTTGAATTGTTGAACTGGATTGTGAAGTAACAGTGTTTAGTGCTGTTTAGTGCTGTTCAGTGGTGTTCCTTTGCAACCTTTGCACAAAGAAGAATCAGATAGAAAATGTTGTGATTCTGATTACATTTACAACAGACCGGTTTTATCTTCACATGTTGCATACATATGCCCCGCATGTTTGTTACACCTTTCAATGTTAGCTCCAAAGCTCAAGTCATAAATGAAGTGTTGTGCTTGCCTTCCTTTTTTGTGCAATGGTACACTGTGAGCAAACAGAGTTTTCCGCTGAAGGAAACTAAAACATTACATTTGGTGTGCCTACTACAGTGCAAACAGGCTTAGTGGTGATGCATGGCTGTTAGGACAATGGGCAGTACTTAGTGGAGAAAATCCAGCTGTCAACCCAGTTTTCTCTGTGGCACAAGGTGTAAACTCTCTGACCTAAATAAAAAAGCAGAGCTGAAACCAGGTTCAACTCCAGCATCCAGATGATCTTACAAAGAGTGACAGAATGTCATCATTATATTAAGTTTTTATCATGACTTTAAGAATACCTAAGAATGACTATTACAAATATGTTGCTTGCCAAAATTGTGTCTTTAATAGTTAATGAAATAATCTTTTATACTTACTACACACGAGACATGCCTCAAGGGATATCAGAAGCAGTGTTATGGTACCATGAGGTGTAAGGCAAACACTCACCGCATTATGCAATAACACCCGAAATGCCATTTTGCATGGCATACTACAGTCGGCTGTTGCCAGACCTTGTGCAGTTGCTGAGTGTTACAACTCATAAAACCGAAGGGACTTAGAGAAATACATAGGCACCTCATTTACAGGAAAGATACTTACAAAAACAGGCAATACGAGTTTTACCTAATACTAGATATGAACTGTTGTCAAGATGAAAATTTAAGTTTACAGACTTGCTCATTATCTGTAGACCCCAACAAGGAAATCCTATTTCACACCTTTGAAAGGACAGTGATACCACATTTAGCCAATGGAAGATGTAAGTTTTATTCTTCAGCAAAGTAACAGAAGACAGAAAATGACAGAACATGGCATTTGCATACATCAACCTAATGAATATTCAACAGCTCAAAGGGGTGAGAAGGAGTGAAGATAGGAACAGGTATAGCGACAGATATGAAAGGGTGGTGTTATGGGTCATTAATGTACATCTTATGGTGTGCCCTCAGTATTAGTCAGTCATGCTCTATATCAGTAAGTGATGGCTTTGGGGATGGAGAAGCTATAGGACAAGCAAAAACTGACGACATGGGTAGAATAAGGGTGGTTTAATAATTCTTCTTTATGGCATAAATGTGTTTGCAAATGCTTTTTCATAGCAATATTCAAAATGTGCCCATGAGAGGTTGTTACTAAGTAAAAATTAAGATTCATGTCATTAAACACATCAGACAAGTATAACATCACAGTAAGAAATAATGTGACATACATCTGGACTTGAACCCTTCATGCTATGGCCAAAAAGCAATCTTCAGATAAGTGACTTATGTCAACACTCCACAGAGGAAGAAGTTGCACTTTGTTGCATCCAGTAGTCAAAGAACTGTTAGAGTAACTGTTACCAAATGTTGCCTTTAATCTGCCTTTATCTGTATTCTGATAGCACAGCTTGTTTAAACACCTTTGCATGAGGATAATTGGACTACTGCAGGTGACGGCAACAGCTAACCAGGTTTTGTCATATGGCATGAACAGCCATTCACTGTCACTTGGCATTGGTGCGTGATGCCAAACTCTGCACAAACGCTGAGGACAAAAAGGTGAAACCTTTCATATAGCCCATTTCTGTATGTTGTGTCTGATTCTATTTTTTGACCAGATTAAACATGTGAAAAAGGGGTTGATAGGAAAGCAGTGAAATGTGGGGTTAAGCAGAGGGGAGGACAATGAAGAAATACTAGATGAAAGGAAAGTAGTGGGAGAGAATCATAGCTATCCATTTCTTCACAACATAAATGTAGAAGTGTAGCCAGAATTTGCTGAATTTGGATTGTCACCACAACAACGGGAGGTGACAACAACAGAATAATATTGTACATCCAATTATAACAAATCAGCTGTGTCAAGAAGACACATAGATGAAGTGGAGAACTATGTATGGGTCATTATTGTTTTGTAGGACAGGTACCCACTTTTTACTTTTTTTCTTTCAACAACATTTCTCTCTGTTTGGAGAAGGTGTTTAGGAATGTGAGGATCCGGTAGGAAGCTTAGGTGAGGTAGCAGGTGCAGACATACAGGGCAAACAAGACAGACAAGGATGGTGATAGACACAAAAGGTTGGGAAACACCATGATTAGGATTAGGTAGGGGGCATCAGAGGTATACCCATATCAAGCCTGAGAAGAGTGAGAATCCTTAGAACTATCATCACTGCCTCCTGTCTCAGTTTCCTGTGTCAGTGCTTGACATGGCATCATCTTGGCAATGTGATGAAGCACCTTTTTGACACTGCCAATTTAGGCACAGAGGCCCCTTTCCATTACTATCCTCCACCAGCCCTGTCAGCTCTTGGTGAGTGATAAAAATCATCACCTCCACTATTACTAGTCCTGGAGGGTACCAGTACACCAGCTGCCAGGGCAGATCTACCTGATGCAGATGGGGCAGGTAGGTCAGGGTTGTGGAGGCAGCACTGACAGCTTGGGACCCTGAAGTGCTGGGTTTTGGTGCTGCAACCTGTGGAGGTATGGCAGGATGGTCCACAGTAGTTGGTCAGCCTCTCTGTGTTGCATGTCAGGTTTTGTAAGGAGAAATATATGACAACAGCACATTTTTAAGCCATATAAAATATTCCCCCACCAAAAAAAAAATTAGAGAGAAGGGATGGGGCTGAGAAAGAAAGCGAGTGAATTAGATCCGTGGCATATCATATGACTACATAATTTCAGAAAATAAACAGTTATGATTATTCAGTCTATGCACCTTTGCCACATCTAGGTATGAAGGAAAGGTCTTACCATACCATTAATCACTGGCACTGCTGTGATATCATAAACACAAGTATTCATTACAGTGTTGACATACTGCATACAATTACAGTACTTACTAGGCTTACAATAAGACCTGATGCATACGTACTTCATGCCTCGCTGAAGCAAGTTAGCCTCTCCTGGCGTGCCTCTTGGTTTGCTGCAATGTCTTCAGCAGCTTTACAAAACAGAAGAAGACAAGAAGAGACATGAAAGCATATTGAATAACAGTCTTGACTGGGTACTGTATTCTATATCATTTAATACAGATAGGTCAGTATACTTACACAACTCTGGGATGTCAGCAGTCCTAGACTCATCCTCCCATTGGCTAAAGAGGTTCTTCTTGCACCGTTTCAGGTCACTATAGTGGTGTTGACAATGCTCTCCAGTGTGTGGAATGCCAGTTGCACTGGAGACAACCTTGGCTACTCTATTCCAAACCTCAGTCTTTTATTGAGACCCAGTATAGTCCCCCTGCAGTAGCTTATGGCTGTAGCACTTCATGAGGAGTGCTTCACAAATCCTGGACTCCTCAACACCCCACCTCTATGCTCAAAATTTAGCACCATCATCTCCTGCACCAGGTATGTCTGCAGAAGTCAAGCAACAGCTCTAAGGATGAATTGGTGCCAAATTCCAATATCATGTTTAATGGCTTGCGTGCAAACACACACAACCATGTCAACTGCATTTGTGCGATGGTAAGCACAAAGATGTACTTGTAAGCAAGGTGGAAGGCATTTTATCAAACAGCAACGAAGGTGTGAGACATGGCAGTGGCAGTCGCCATGTGTGATGCTAAACATATTCACACTTTCTCAGATGGTCAACACTGACATCCTCAATGGCTTGGCTTGTTATCCTAGGTGTTTCGGAGGTTAAATAGGGTGACTTGGCACATATGTTTCTAGAACTACACACTGTAAAAAGTTAGTTGATTAATGCAGGAATCAAACCTATGAAATAAATAATGCATAAATAAGCAAGGTGATTATTTGTCATTACTATAGGAGAACTTCCTTTCAACCATGTTGATTACAGACAAACTTCATTCAGAATGAATGGAGATATACTTCAGCTAGACCTGTATGTGTGTGACTTTGTGAAGTCCTGTGAAACGCATTGTCATACAAGAGGCATTATTACTGTTTGTAAATGCATGTCTGATGAATAGACTTTCATTAGCTGCCTAATACAGGTTGGAATTTGATACATACGTACTTCACTACACATACTGTCCTAAACACAGACTTGGGCTATGTGAGGAGAGAAGAAGATCATTGTAACGTAAGTATTCTGTCCATCATAGATATGCAGGTTTAGTTCATTATCATAATTACCCTGCTTAAACAATTACATGCACATTCACAGAAATGGGTTTGGTATAACGGTTAAGGTGTTTACCTCAGAGGCACAAGGTACAGGATTTGATTCTTATCTTTAAAAGGGAAATTGGCTAAGCTTAAAATGACCCACAAGTGCAGCTACTCTAGTACTTAACCGTGTTTCATAACTAAATCATTAATGAGATATGCTAGTTAGAAAAATGTATTTATCAAAGCATTAGTGAGACATTTTTACAATAAACATAATTAAATAGCCATTTGTATGTAGTACTACTATCCTAATCAAAGTGGTATTAGAAATTGCATTCTGACACCAGTTTTAAAAATAAGTGTTATCTGAATTTGAACCCTGGACCACCTGTGTGATATTTCTAACGCCAGTGCATTTATAACTTGTGTCACAGAGAAAGCTAGGTTAATAGATGAAGTACCGTCCGGAATGCTGATTGCTGCACATCACAACTAAGCCTATTTCCCCAACAGGAGGCTGCCCAAGTAACATTTTTCACTGTTTTCCTTAAGCAGGTAAGTTGATGGCATGCTGCTCAGCAAAGAGCAAGTGCAGAAGGCAAGAAACAAAAAATAAACATATAAAGTTACGATGACAGCAATTCCTACACCTGGAGTAACAATTTCCACAGTCCCGTCACATTGTATGGCTTTGAACCCCAGAAAAAATGGGTTAAGGGGCCAACGTCACTGTATTTACAGCTTCTGCCACAGAAACAGGTATATAAAATGCGTACATCACTCACTCATAAGAAATACTAAGCATCTGTGCCAAACATGTTCGTGTTCATACAGATTACAGAAATGAAGTTGTTCAGTTTCCTTCAACTGTGACCCCTGTTAGTGCTCTACTAAGCAGTGCTGACATTACACAGACAAAAGCACACACAGAACAATTTATGTTCCACACAACCGTTTCATCTTACTGTTGTTCAGTGCACTGCAGCAAAGCACACCTGTGCCATTGTAAAATGTGATACTGATGGCAAGGTCACTTCTTTTCTCAGTTTGTACCTTGAGCAGTGGACTCTCATTCATTGCCTCAAAATGCTGCAAGTAAAGAGTGCACTCTGCCAAAACACGCACAAATCAGGGACACAAAAAAAGAAAAAAAACTGATGATAGTTGTCAGTACTAACACATATAGGGTAATAAATATGAAAAGGCAGAATTGTGAAGTTTCATAGATCTGTGTGTGGTACAATCTGATTATATGCTCAGAAAATATGCATTAATTCTACCAGACAGTACACTATCTGGAATTGAACCCTCAACTCAGTGTAATAACACCATGCATTCAGTTGTGTTTCTTATCTCTCTTGGCCACCAACACTGGACTTAAAAATGTTACTTTCTCATTTGTGTAAACGTGTCTAGAACAATGTCATATTGACCAATACTTTGCAGTAATAATAGTCCACACCATTTTAATGTCAGGTTGCCAAAACTGCAAGCTACTTCTTCTCTTCATTTTCCTGAACATTTTCCCCTCCTCTCATCTTAACTACAGAAATTCAATGTCATAGCCATTTATTTACATCTTTGTTTCAATGTCTAATATGGCTGATCAGCATTTCAGATAAATTTTAAGCAGAGGATGGACAGTGTGCTCTTAGTACAAGGATATCAGTGTTGTTAAGGTTGTTTTCATTGTATTGTAAGTTTACTCTGCATGATAAAAACACTTCAGGGAGAACAGTCACTTCAGTATTGCTTGTTGTAGTTAGAGCAATCAGAAACAGTTGAAAGCCATCAACAGCTAACGATTGTTAATTCTCCTCCCTGCAGTCCAAGGGTGTGTGAATGCAGTCATTTAGCTACCTACCTACACAATGTTTACATCCCCTATACCAAGAGTTTTTTTAAGTATTTAGGCATGCTAATGATTTCACATCTCATTTGCATCTACACAGTGATCAGAGGGCTGAATCTACACTACAGAAAGGTAATGGTGTAACTATGGAAGTGGAAGAAGGAGAGACTGATTGGATCTAGTTACTTCAAGGAGCTTGTTCTATAAATCATCACACTGTTTTCTAAGTTATGTTTGTCCTGTACACAAGCTGCTTACACATATCTATATTTTGAATGTATTTCAATATGCAGCGGAAAAAAATTGCAATGTATGCAATTTTAAAAATTTCACTGCTGCTATACTGCACATATGGCACCTCTTGCTGTGCTGCCATGTCAGTATGGTTACTTCATAGAACTATGTTATCATTTTCTATTACGTGACTTCCTCAGCCATGTGGGTGACTCAATGGATAGGATGAGTATCACACTGGATTGGGCAGTGTCTGTGAGGGAGGACCAGCATCCACATTTCTTTTTTGTGCCCCTCAGCCTACTGTACCCCCACCCTACCTTGTGCAAATGATGATGACTGTGCCATGGGCTTTGCTCATTTGGGTTTGACTTAGGGTTGCATACACGTCAGATGCATAGAGTGGATATGTTTGAGACTGACAGTATGCACATAGCTTAACTTCTTACACACTTGTTTGTATACTACAGGTGCCACACTTACTTTACGTACTGCAGTTATGAGTCATATGTTTTGGGGCTGTCTCTGTCTGATGCTATCAATACACAGCCATTACATGAGTAAGTAAAGTTTGTGGACATTGGATGGCATCACTTTTAATATTTGTATGTGCTTAG